>NW_028243428.1:0-114804 GCF_964263255.1 Lissotriton vulgaris | reverse complement strand
GCTAGTGTTAGAATTGGGGGTCTCTAGTTGGCAGTGGTAGGCACCTTTGACCAAATAGGCCCCCTTGCTTCTATACAGGGTAAGGGGGATACACACTTTAGGTAACCTCTGCTCACCCCCTTGGTAGCTTGCCACAAGCAGACAGGCTTATCCCAAAGGCAATGTGTAAAGTATTTGTACCAACACTCACAGTAACACAGTGAAAACACCACAAATGGACACCACAACAGTTTCGAAAAATAAACTATCTTTATCTAAACCAAAACAACAAAAATCCAACATACAGTTACTTAGTAGAATGTCTTTAAAAAGGTTGTTGCAAATATAAACTTGTAGTTAATATATGCAATACTTTAGTCTCAAAGTACCTGGGATGCGTAACGCAAAACAAAGAAAAGGGTCGCAGAGAGGGTGATGCGTCGATTCTTCCTGCGCTCCGGTTACGATGTGACACGATGGCGCCTCAATGCATTCCGACGATCCGGTGCGATGCGGCAAAATGGAGTCTTTACTCCGATGCGACAACGTAGAGGCGATGTGTGCATGCCCATCAGCCGTGCGGCGAACTCAGTGATTTCTTGAGCCACGACAGGCCCTGCGATACGGTTCTCTGGAGATGCGACGACACCCTAGGTGACAGCGACACGCTTCTCTGGTGTTGCGGCAGCCATTAGCGGCGGCGCACTTCCTCAGCAATGCAACGGCCCTGCAACACGCTTCTTCGGTGATGCGATGGCACATTTCCCCAGTGATGTGACGGCGAACAGAGGCAGCGGCGACGCGCTTCCTCGATGATACAACGGCAGCTGCTGCAGCAGCATCACACTTTTCTCTTGTTGTGTCGCGCTTCTAGCTCCCAAAAGCAAAAAGGCCTCACACACAGTTACAGGCCCTCCTGGCAGACTATAACTCCCAGCAAGGAAGTTCAGGAAAGCTGGGGGTGAAGTCCTTATGCAGGGGACACAGCACACGGCAAAGTCCTTTAGTCCTCTCCTCAGTAGAAACAGCAAACTGTAGGCCAACCCCCGCAGCAGCAGCGACACGCTTACTCGATGATGCTCCAGTGGCTGCTCCAGCGGCGTCACAGACTTCTCTCGTTGTGTCACACTTTTCTCTTGTTGTGTCGCGCTTTTAGCTCCAACAGCAAAAAGGCCTCACATACAGTTACAGGCCGTCCTGGCAGACTAGAACTCCCAGCAAGGAAGTTCAGGGAAGCTGGGGGTGAAGTCCTTTTGTGCCTGGGACTTTAGAAACAGGAGGTCATATCTTCTCAGGCTCTTGGAGCCTTTTTCTTCAGAGCGACACAGCACACTGCAAAGTACTTCTTCAAGCAGGGGACACAGCACACAATAAAGTCCTTTAGTCCTCTCCTCAGTAGAAACAGCAAACTGCAGGCCAACCCCAGACACACAGCAAGGGAAGTACTTCTCCTCAGTCTCTTCAGCTGATCTTCTTTGGCAAGGATTCCTCTTGATCACAAAGTAGTCTAACTTTTTGGGAGTTTCAGCTCTTATATTAATAGCTCAAAAGTCTTTGTTCACTAGGTGTGAGGGGTCCTAGACCCAGTCTAGACCAGTTCTGGTTGCACTATGCCAGTCCACAACTTCTTCCTTTGAGTGTGGGCCAGGGCCATCAGATACACCACAGGAGGTAGAGCCAGCATTGTGAAAGGCAGGCACAGCCCTATTCAGGCCCAGGTGCTACTCCTCCCACCACTCCAAATGCAGATAGGTCTATTCAGCCTAGTGCTGACCCGCCCACACTCCTGGAGCCACCCCAGCCCCTGTCACTCTCAAACCAGAGAGTCAATCCACAAACAAGCAGAGGCAAACAGAAAGGTTGAACAAGAAAATAGCCACTTTCTAAAAGTGCTATTTTCAAACACAGAATTATAAAACCATCCCTCCTAAAAGATGTGTTATTACATTTTGAGTTCAGGGATACTAGATTCCAAAGTTCTATCTTGCTCTTGGCAGTATTTCACTATCAGGACATGTTACCACACTAGTACATGGGGTACCTTGGGCCTACCATCGGGGTGTCCAATGTGCATGAAAAGGGAAGGGTCAGGCCTAGCAAGTGTGTACACTGGCCAGGACAACATGGCAGTTAACAAACTGCGCACAGGCACTGCAGTGGCAGGCATGAGACCTCTTTTCAGTGCTAAACATGTGGGTGGCACAATCAGTGCTGCAAGCCCAATAGAAGCATTTAAAGTACCAGCCCTGGCACACTCAGTGCACTTTACTGGGGACCTACTGGTAAAACAAATATACCAATCATGGATAACCAATCACAAAAACAATTTACACAGACAGCATATACACTATAGCCAACAACCACAGGTCAGGAAAAACAAAGGAGGAAGAAGCAAATAGTTTAGAGATAACCCTGCAAAAAGGGCCATTTCCAACAGCTAGGAACACTATCTAACTCCAGGAAGTTGATGTGTTTTATTGCATCCTGTTGTTTCCACAATCCCCTTACTCTGAGGTTGTTCATGTGCGCTCCCCACCCTAGCTGGGAAGCATCTTTTGTAATGGTCACTGTTGGAGTTGGTTGTGTGAGAAGTCTCCCATGTGCTATGTACTTTCTGTTCCACCATGCCATCTCTTGATGAACTGCTTGCGTGACAACCACTAGATCCTCCCTACTCCCTGTTGCCTGTGACCATTGCTGTGAATCCATTCCTGCAATGATCTCATGTGTAGCTGAATGTTTAGGACTAGATGAATGCATGAAACCATCATCCCTAGCAGTTTACCCACTGTCCTGACTGTCAGAGCTTGCCCCTTGTGGTATAGATGTGTCTCCTTCATTCGTGCTTGGAAATACCTTTAATAGTATTATGTTGATTTCTGCTCCTAAGAATATCTTTACTTGTTCTGGTTCTATTGACGATTTCTCCCAGTGTATTGAGAAAGCGAGTTGAACCAATGTCTCTATGACTTTCGGTATGTATTTTTTGAAAAGATTGTAGGAGCTTGCTCTTACTAACCAGTCATCTAGGTATAGGTAAACATGAATCCCTTGCCTTCTTAGGTGGGCCGCACTGCTGCTAGGCATTTTGTGAAGACTCTTGGTGCTGATTTCAGTACGAATGCTAGCACCGTGAATAGATTGTGTGTTTTGTTGATCACAAATATCAATAGGCCTTTGTGTCTGCTGTTCATGGGGATGAGCAAGTAAGCGTCCTTAATGTCTATAGTTGCCATGTTGTCCTCTTCCTGGTTGTCATTTTTAATTTTTGAGTCTTAATGAATTTCTTTAGGAACCTTTTTTTTAAAAAATAATGTTATTATATTTTTATAAACCTTACATCAACAATACAGGCTTGCAATACTCGTTACAAAAAAGAAAAACGAGTTATACCAATGACATTGCCAATTAGTACAATACATCACAAAGTTTTGCATTACCTCCGACCAAATTATGGTATCTTACTCATGGGAAGATGCCATTACATTTTGATGAGTCTGAAGGTAGTCCGTCAGAGCTATCCAATAGTCTCTGGGTCTAGATCTAGTAGGAAGTTCATCTTCATATGTCTTCAAATTATTACTACAATACACCATATCTTGGAGCCAGTGTTTACCACATGGATATTGCTTGCCCCCGCCCAATGCATTGATATCATCCTTTTTGCCAATATCAATGCAACCATACAAAATGTACACTTAAAAGACCTTAAATTGGCCACCAGACCTAGCAAACATACCCAAATTGTACAGTCTATTTTGATTCCCAATATATCACTCAATATATCAGTTACATCTTTCCAGTATTTCCTAATATATTTATTTATTTATTTATCATGAGTTTTATATAGCGCTGGCTAGACCCGGAGGTATCAGAGCGCTTTACAAAAGTCACAGCGAGTTGCAAGTTACGAGTTTAAATAAGTTACATAATGATTACATGGAAACGACAAGAGTACAGTCAAGGTACAGTAAAATAAAAGACAGTTGCACAGAAATTAACAGGGATAGTGGGAAAATCAAAAGGGGAGACAAAAGGTAGAGGGGGACAAAAGTAGTGTTATGAGAGAGGGTGCAGGGATAAGTGGGAATGGAGAAAAGGCAAATCAGAAAGAGGGGGAAACGTTTGAGGATCGTCAGGGGGGCAAACAAGGGAAAAGGGGAAAGGACAAAGGTACAACAAGATGGCAGGTCTGGGTCCGGAGGAATCAGCGGAGAACAGCAACAAAATGGCGGGCAGGGCAAAAGATAAAAAGTAATAAAGTCCATGGAAGTGTCCCAGGAAGCGTGAATTAAAGTACAAAAAAGAAGTCAAGGGGGGTACGTATTGCCACGCTAAATAAATAATAAAGACGGCAATGTCCATGCCACATGGTTGGCATCGTATCGAAGCCCACATTTGAATAACTTAAGAGGCGTGTGATAAGTTTGGTGCAGATATTTATAATGAATGATGCGAAGGTTACCGTTAGAAGCAGTTTCAAGTTTCTTTATTTTCTGCATAGTTACTTAAAATCATTTCAATATTAGTACATAAAATACAAAGTTAGAACATAAAAAACATCTGTATATATATCAGGATTTCCACAAAGTATAAGTGAATACCTCCATATTTGCTGCTTTTTTTAAAATTATGATAGCAATCTTTAAAATAAAATCCGATAAAACCAATTGTTGAAGGACTCTTTGCAGATATAAACAAGCTTGTATTTTGGTGATGGTATATGTCCTTGTATAGCTAGCTATATATTGCAGTTCCATTTTTCTTCCGACCAGCCATAAACTTCTTTCTGCAGGTTGTCTTGTTTGTGTTTCTCAGAATTTCTCCACTTGTAGCAAGGGTTATCTCTTTACAGCTGGCAATATATTCTTACGGTGGACTGATATGGGGCTTGCTCCGATCAAGATGTACAGCAATGCCGAGGCCTGGTTCCTTTTTTGCAGGTTTGAGCAATTTTTGTTCAGCCAGCAAAAAGAATTTTACCATTCTACATTTTAGTTGTGTATTTTCTGGGTTTAAGCAGGCTAACTCCGCTTGCCTCCTGGTGCGGATGCCTTTCTGTTTGAATGGATGTTTGAGAAACTGTTGCCGTGCTTGGTGCATTTCCTTGAATAAGCAGATTAGATGGACTATATCGCCTTGGTTGGTTTTGCACAACCTGCACGGCTCTAATGCTTGTGACCTGAGCCATGGTGGAAAATGTTGAGTGCATGGAAAGATTCCCATCTTAGGTCTCAAAAAGGCAATTTTTATGGATTTCGAGTAACCCTGGTTAAAAAATAGTTGTGGGGCCAATGATTTGTATGAATTAAGGGTCATCCAGGCGTGCAATCTATTTGCAAAGCTTGCTTTGTCCTCCACCAGAGAGATTTGTTTTAAGGTTTTCCAGACCAGTTTTTTGAAGTTGGTGTAGCCAATTTGCGCATCCCAGAGTTCTGTAAGTTTGGTGTGTTCTAAGGCTAGCTGTAGGTAGCTTCTGGCTTGGGAGCGCTCCCTATGCTGTATATCCTGCCACAGCAAATGGTTTAATGTATTTGTGGTGGCACTTCTGATCCTGTACAAGCAGATGATATAAGTGCCATACCTAGCTAGATCTTGTCGTAGGAGTCCAAACTCCAGCCTTATTTGAGCAGGTCATGTATAGGACGGAAGGCTGATCATAATTCTATAGGCTTTAATCTGAGTATTGTCCAGCTCCCTTGCATCTCTTCCCCGCATAGTCTTGCTACCGTATGCGATGGATGGTAGTAGTTTAGCCTGAGCTACTTTCAGAAGCGGAGTCAGGGTAGGCCCCATCAGTTTGTTTGCAAGGTTTTTGAGCGTTAAGGTGATCAGCAGGCCTTTCCTTCTAACTTCCTCTTTCTGGTGCCAAAAAGACCCTTCCTTGTCGAATATAACTCCAAGGTACTTGTATTCCTGCACCGGGTCAAGTTTTGTGTCTCCAAGGAGCCAGCTTTTATGGAGGTTCTTTTTGTTGTTTATTGACATTGTCCTTGTCTTGCTCAAGTTAATTATTAAATTGTTTTCTGTGGCATAGTCCTGCATTTCCGTCAGTAGATGCTGGAGACCGACGTAAGTGTGGCTAAGCAGAACTACGTCATCTGCATACATGAGGTTGGACAATGATTTCCCTCCAATCCTCTGCGAGTGTGAGTTGCAGGCGTCAAGCGCCTTTGGAAGGTCCGCCATATATAGGTTAAACAGGGTTGGTGCAAGCACACAACCCTGTTTTAGTCCCTTTGTCGTGGGAACTTTCGTAGAAATATGGGTGCCGCCGCCCAATTTCACCTGCACCCAGGTATCTGTATGTAGAAGTTTCAGCATAGTCAGAGTAGGCTGTGGTATGTCCCATTGTGCCAATTTGTCCCACAGTCTTCTCCTTTCTACGTTATTGAAGGCAGCACTGAAGTCAATATAGCATAAATACAGAGGTAATTTTGAGGTTTTGGCTGCATCAATTATTAGAGAAATTGTGAGGATGTTTGTGGATGTGCTGGACATTTTGCAAAAGCCTGTCTGGTTCAGCGGTATTATAGAGTTCCCCTCCCCCCAGTTTGTCAGTTCCTCTAGTATGATCCCCGCAAAGTATTTTGCTTCATTGTCTATTAGAGCCACTAGGCAGTAGTTGTTGGGCTCAGCCTTGTCACCTTTTTTATGGATTGGCACTATTGTTGAGCCCTTCCATGATTCCGGTATTCTATTTAACCGTCTGACTTCCAGGAATAGAGGTTGCAAGATATCAGCCCAGTCTTGGCTCTTTGCTTTGTACAGGGCCGGTGGAATTCCGTTCCGTCCTGGAGCCCCTTCCTTCCTCCCTTTGGCGATCTGCTTTTTGATTAAGAGAGGCGGAGAGTGGTTATCAGTAACCTATTGATCCGTTTTCATTGTGTAGCTCCTCTGGTTTCCTCATCTCTGTGTTGGTAGCTCCCACTTGTTCTTTAAATGACCAACAATTAGCCGTTTGGATTCCAGCACTGTCTATTTGGCTATTGAAATAGATAGTGAGGAATTTTACCCAGGTTGCTTCCAAAATGTATGATCCAAAGCCCTTGTGGTGTTGGTGGATAATGCTGTTCACAGTCTTCCAGAAGCTGGCGCTGTTCTTATTGTTTAAATCGTAAAAAAGATGTGCCCAGAATACCTTCTCACGCTCACTTTTTATTTTCCATTTCAGCGTTTTTAATTTTGCCCTCTGTGCATTTAAGGAAGCTTGTGCAGAGATGTTCTCTTAGAATCCTCTTAGCCTATGCAGAGTTGCATTTATTAATTTTTTTTAATCCTTCAGCAGGAGTCTTTGATCCTTAGAGCTTACGTTTTTTCCCCAGCTTTCTGTGAGTCATTTTTTTGTAGCAAAGGGTTCTGCATAACTATCTAAAAGTTTGCCAGTGAACTGTTCCCAGCGGTCTATTTTATCTTCTGGGCAATATGATAATGTATCGAAGAGTTGAATGGCTGCTTCGGCCTTAGTGTTTATATTGTTTGTTGTGCATTTGATCCTTCTAAGGTTGGAGGTATAGGTAGTGCCCAATGTTGCATTTATGCTGATTGGTCATGCTCCTGTCGCTGTTATTTGGAATTCTTGGGGGTGATGGTCGCTGTCGCCCTTGTCCCTCATTCTATACCCAGAAATATGTGGAAAAAGTGCAAGGCTTGCAAAGGTGTAGTCCAATATGGAGCTTGTTGCGGACAAATAAAAAGAGTCAACTGGTGGAGTATCGTCCGGAAATCTTCCATTTAAGGCTCGAAGAGTTAGGTGTTCTAAATCTGCAAGCAGATGATTGTTGCAGTGCTTCTTCTTTCTATACAGTGGATTACACTGTGTGGAAATGTTGTAAATTCCATTTTGTATAGCTACATCCTCTCCTTGTGATGAACCTATAAGATGTTGGTTTAGTTCCCCTGTCAAAATAAAGATCGGGTTTCCATTGCTTTAGCGTGCTTTGCTACTTGGTTTACAAGTGCTGTCGAGTCTTTTGCTTTCCGTCTAGGGTGTACATACGAGTTAATTAGACACACCTATTTTACTCCATCCTCAAGAGGGATTAAAATTATAACTGCAATTGTTGCGTTAGTCTTAGAGTCCATGAGAGTTGTTGAGGATATGCTTGTTGTGGGGACGTAGGTTGCCAGCCCACCTGAGCTGTGGCCAAATCTGCCCGCCCTTGTTGCTGGAGTAGCAAAGCAGGTATAGCCCTCAATTTGCTGAGGGGCCAGGAGCCAGGTTTCTTGTAGAAATATTATGTCAAACGTTGTTACATACTGCAGGAATTTTGGATCCTCGGTTTTAGTTTTTAGGCCATTTATGTTCCACAAGCATAATCTGAGAAAGGACTCATTGCTGTGCTATGGCTTCTGTCGCGCTGATTGCGTCAATGGTTCACTGTGTGTAATGTGATGGTGCGCGATATTACTTCCTTATTGCAGCCTTGGCTTGTTCTAGCAGCAACCCATGGAACCGTTTCTCGTCGGTCCCAGGTGCTGCTTTCACTCTGTTGGCGCGATCTTCCCCATGCTCCTTTAAGTACGCAATTTAAGTGCTCTTGGCGAGTCTTTGGTTCTGGGGTTGCGTTGCTTAATAATGGCGATGGATAGGATGGTTTTTGGAAGTGGACAATGTCGATGCCCCAGCTTTGAAATGTGATCGGTTCGGCCAGGATTGCTTCTGCAGTTTCACTTGTGGACCACGTTGTTTTTGTGGCCTCTGGACATTGAGGGTTGGTGGTATAAACTCTATGGAGAGTAAATCCGTTGACCTTATGCCCGCCAGATTAGGTATTGATGTCGTTAATCTTAAGATATTGCTTCGATTTAATGTGTCCTGATGGCCCTTGGAGGTGTATAGGGGTAGAATACTAGAGCTTCTGCCGCAAAATGCCTTTTTTGTTTTAGCTGCGGCGCGAGTTTGCTGTGCCCGACGGGTCCGGTTGAAATATACTGCTATTTATTTCTTTGGACTGTGTTTCCCCTTTGCTGGGCTGTGTTTCTGCTTTATTGCGTGGGGCCTTAGTCGTGGGGTCTCTAAGGATGGACTTGAATGTTCTTGGCATGGGGGAGGTTTGTGTTGTTTCTTTCCCGTCATGATGTGCCCCTGTGCCCCTGTGTCTGGGACCTCCTGCTGGTGCTGCTATTGGGCGAAGAAGTAGGCCCTTTCAGTTCTTTGAGCCATTGCTCCTGGTTTGTCCCAGCTAATTTATCTATCCTGCCGCAAGCTTCTCGACTTGGCCCATTATATATGCACATGGTGGAGTTTTGTGTTTTTTATTAATTGGCTTTTGGGCCTTGGTTTTGCACATTTCTCCCCTTGGTTCTTGTGGGTAGGCAGATTTGTTAAGTGGAGCCCTTCACTCTCCCCTCATGTTCTGGCATTGTATTTGCTGGTTGTTATAGTCATTGTCCAATCTTGTTAAGAAAAGAGTGGTGGTGCAGTCTTGTTTTTTCACTTCTTTGTTGTTCGTAGTAGCCCTAGCTGTAGTTCTTTGCCCTTTATCTTCTCCAGTTTCCCCATATAAATTATAGCGGAAGTCTGGCTTAGAACTTCATCTTGGTCCGGGGGATTTTTTGAGGTGCTTGGCGACAGTTGTGCTTGTTTTGCAGAGCTACAAGCGAAACAGTGGTTCTGCCACTCTTACAAATCAAACATGATACAGACGATGAGGGATTCCCGTCGCTGGAGGATAGGAAGAATCTTTTCCCAGTTACAAAAAGGTGAATATTAAGCCTTTTGGAGTCAATAGAAGGGCAGAGAGAGGAGGCGGCAGGCCCTTCGGATTTCCCCTTCTAATTTTTTAAGAAACCCACTTGGAGCCCCGTGCCCTGAGGCCGGAGGAATGACTTACATGATTAATCCTTGAAGTGACCAGATCACTGACCGCACGTGATTAGGACCACAGTGCCACGAATAGGAGCCCCATGAAGGCTGCACACAGAACCTCCAGTTAGACCAGAGGAAGACCCCGCCGAGACGGTTAAAATATCGCATTTTGCTCAGAGGTCGAAATGTCGACGCATTATTCTCAAGTGTTGATGATCGCCCAGGATAACAAACTAATGATTAATCACTCACTGGGCTGATATTTCTTTTTTCTTCTTTCAAAACTTCGCACTGTGTTTAGATAGAATTTTTTTATGTAGTATATGTCCATGTATCTTGTGGAATGTGTTGTGACATGTAAATATTTTAATGTTTGTGCACTTTGAAGTCCTAAATGTTAGTTCCAAAGAACTGTTCTGTGTGTATGTAAATATATGTACTAAAATAGGTTTACACTTACTGATAAAACAAATATATTGTAGAAATAATAGAAGAGTTTTGCGTTTTTGGTTTGGATTACGGTACATCGTGCCTGCTCATTTGTTGATTGTTCTCATCCATTTGGAGAGACATAATTGCTTATAAATAATTTTTGATTTGTAAGAGTGGCAGAACCACTGTTTCGCTTGTAGTATTAATCCCCAGGTTCTGCACTAGACTGGGCCACCCCATTGCTTTATAATGTTTTACAGAGCTTGCATCGACTGGGTTACTGTCACCTTTACATACTGGGTCTGAGAATATGGGAAAATAAGTTATTGCTTTTATATGGGGCTTTTGGTTGCGCCCTTTCCTTCTCAATTGGCGGAGTTGCTTAGCGTTGAGTTTTGGCAATCCTCCGTTTCCCGGACTGCCCTTTTCCTCAGTGACCGCCTTGATGTTTCCTCTGTGCATATTACTGGTTGTTTGATCATTGGTTGTTCCCTCCAGGTTTTCCCTGCTGTTGCGCTTTTGATGCCCGTAACCAGGCCACCTAGGATTGCCTCATGCTTGAATCCCATGCTGGTCTAAAAAATGGTCTAATATGCGTCACTTACGGCCCCTTTCTTCTTTCTCTTTTTATTTGTCATAGATATTGCATTAGGCCCTGAAGAGAATCCCCAACAAGTGTAGTGGGATTCGAAACGCGTAGGCCCCTCTCCAACCGGTCTACTGGAACATCTGGGTAGATAATTAGTTGAAACCGGAGCTCCATTTCATTGTACATTACCTAACAGTATGAACTTACAATGAGTTTCAATTGATTTGTTATAAATACTGGAATGTACCACGAACAAATAGCTTGTTATATTTCTTGTTAAATAACTGTAGACCTTGGTTGCTTTCGTTTTTTCCATGTCCAATTTTTTTCTCCCAGTTTTGTGTCTCTCTTAATTGTCTACAATTTGCAAAATATTTCCCCTTTTTCTAAAGACGTGATTGTGTTTTGGATGCTTGTGATATGCTTGTGAATTTTGAATGAAAGATTGAGTGTTTGGTAAACATTTCAATGTCCTATGTGTATGTTATATAAATCTTTTTACATCATGAACTAAATTTTGAAATAAATTCCATGTAAAACTTTTCTAAATAAAACGCTATTAAATAGCAATTCCCATTCTTGAATTCTTTTTCAGGTTTTGGTTGTACATTGATTGATTTGTTGAACCATTTACATCAGTACTGGCATCTCTATTTTGTTAGTTAAGTATTTGGCTCAGCCTTACTGATTAGAGCCAGCCCCCTGTTGTTTTTTGCTGTTTACCTAGGATTGAAGGCAGGGTAGATAATTTGTCAATGACCTGATCGCAGTAGCATCTGACTTAGGCGCTGGATTGTGCTCTTGGTATTAAGCCATTCAAATTTCTAAATTTTTCCCCGATACCGGCAGTAAAGACTGCCAGTGTATTCAGTAATGATAATTGGATCTCCATTTTATCAGATTGAAATTGCAGTGTATTGACTGCCATTTTTATAGTTTTTAATATGGAGGCCCAAACGCCCGCATTTAGTTTATTTGTTTGTGCAGTCTTTTCTGCACTCTTTGTAGTTTGTTCTTCAGCGGGTGTATTCCTGAGGGGTTCTGTGCTGGTGCCCACCCTTTGGTCCTGTTCATGGTTTGGTGAGTAAGTTGCTAGCATATCCTCCAATTCCTGTGTATTTAAGTAGAACATGAACGCCTTCCCCTCTTCTTCCTGGTTTGGGACCCGTGACCATACTCCTGATACCGTTCCTCTGTTTTGTGTAAGTAGACACCCTTGGTCAAGGGGAGATATAATTGTGGGTGATTTGATTTTTTGTGAGTCAATTCTTTTGATGGGGGTGCTATGGCTGCTGGTCAAGATGATATCTCTGAGGCTAGAGTTGACTGTGCTGACTTGTTCAGAGTCTATTCCCCTTGAGACTTCTTTAGTGTCACTCGCGGCCTTGATTTTTGTGATGGCCCTGTCCTTTTCCCTGGTCTCTGCTCTCCTTGCAACTTCTTTGATGTCACTCACAGCCCTTGTTTTTGTGATGGCCCTATCCTTATCCCTGGCATCTGATTGGGGTAGTGGTGCGGTGGAGTCTTGGGGTTCGTGATCTGCGATAGGGATCTCTTGAGGGCTGCACTGTTGGCTCATTTTTGTTGGGGAAGGTCCTGAGATCCTGGATGCTCCCGCAAGGAGTAATGATTCTGGCACTTGCGCCCCTGGAGGTTGAAAAATGATTTGTTGTTGCTGGCTTAGTTGATGTGGTTCCCTGCCCTCGTCCTTGGTTTCATTAGGCTCTGTGCTTGGAATAGAGACTTCGACCTCCAGAGGTAACAGCACAGATTGCAGAGCTTTTATGGTTGCGGTGCTTGAGAAGAGGGCTGACCCTGGATCCCTTAGGAAGTTCAATTTAGTGAAGATCTTAGGTTGGCTGGAGCTCGTAGCACTGCTAGGTCCTGATCGTGCTATAGTCTCGCTCTGTTGCTGTTCTAATATGGCTAATTTAGGTTCCGCACTTTCGTGGTTTTTTCTTACCTTTTTTCCCCTAGTCCTTAATGACAGTGACTCTCTTGTTTTGCCAGACCTCATTTGGCCTATGTGTTGCGAATCCACCAGTCTGAAGCCGCTTCTAGTGCGGCCTCAATGGACTGCTGGTTTTTGTTATTGTTCCCTGGCGCCCTGGCTAAGCTAGGGTCTTGGTCAAGTCGAGTGATAGGATGATGTAATGTGCTGTTATATTGGGATAAGCCGAATGATTAAAACAATATCCAGAGGGCAAAGTACAATATCCAGAGGACAAGGTATGAAATCCAGTGTCCAAGTTTCCCTTCCAGTCTGTGTGCAGCGTGTGCAGCGTGCGGAAGGGTCTGAGGCCAAGGGGGGGGGGGTGGTGGTAGTGTTGTCCGTCGGATGAAGCTGGATTAGACCACCTCCCCCTTCCCCTTCCCGCACTCACCGCCTGGGTTCGCTGGACAGGTCTGCCTGGGTCTGGTTGGTGTTTATATTGAAGTTCACCCCCCTGCACTTCAGCCTGTGTTTGATAGTCCTAAGAGCCAGAGACTCCTCAAATAGGAGGTGCAAAGATGCAGGGGCATGGAGCGCCCCAAAGGATTCTGGTTGCTCCTTGCTAGTTTCCCTGCCGTGAGGTTTGATGCTGTTTTTATCTGGCCTCAAAAGCCTCCAGCCTCCTGAGCCTACGGCTGCCACAGTTCTCAGACTGTCTGCAGGATACTTTAGGGATCCTTTTCTGTGTGGTACTGGAGAGTTTTCAGAAACCCTGGCTTTGCCCCCAGGGGCAACAGTCCCAGAGACCAGAATCAGCAGTCCGCAGGGTGCCTGGCAGCGTCCAAAATCAGCAGAGCCTTCCAAGTCCTTCGCAGCCTGCCTCTATGTGCCCCAGGTAGCTTCTTGTGCAAAACGCTGTGGTTTGCTGCTTCACCCTTATCCAACAGGCAGAAGCAGACAACCAGGCAAGCAGGTGAACAGGTACTACTGGTGTCTTTCAGCTGACATCTTTCAACTCCTAATCAGCTGCTACTGCAGCTGCTAATGCGGCTCTCGGGTTCCCCGTTCCCCCGCCTGATTTCCATGGTGGCGGTGTGGAGTGTAGAATGTGGATCGTGGAAACTCCTGCACCGCTTTCACTGCTTTCACCGCCTCACTGCCTTTGCTCGCGGTACTCGGCGGTGTGCGGTGTAAAATGCTGCGAGGAAGGTGTGCGAGTGTTGGGCGGCGGTATTCCTGATCTCCGCTGGTCCACTGGTCGCCCCCACCTCACCGTCTTTGCTCTGCTCTCGGCTCTCTCTCACTCCACCTGCAAGAACCGGACTGGAATTCGCCACAGCGTGATCGTGAGGAGTAAGCGTATCAGTCAGGGAACAGCAGTTAGACCATTCCTCTTCAGTGAGTTGTATTTCCAGCAGTGCGCTCCACCTTTCCTGTGCCTTATATGTAGTGCCGTCTATGTCTTCCTGAAGTAATATATATCATTTTATAAATGTATTTGGTGGGGATTAGTGATAATCATTTGCACTGTCTTTAGCGTAGGTGGTTCATTTGGGAATGTAGGATACATAGATTTTTATGGCACCACGTAGTCTATGATATGTGAATTTAAAGAGCAATATTTGGTTGCTAATATAAGCAAGATCGTTGGGATCAATGAATGTGTCATCCTTTTAAAGGTCTTCCGTCCTATCAATACCCACACGGTGTAGCAATTCCATTACAACCTTTTCCTGAGTTACTGATAAAGCTGGATGTTGTTCCAGTGGCAGTGCTGGCGCATACAGTGGCAATTTATGTGCTAGCTTCATCGCAACCATGCAAAATACGTAGTGCGTATTGTGTTTATTTCGTGCTTAGTCACATCGGTGCGCTGGTGTGGTAGTATACTGTATAATTGAATTAGATGTGCATCTCCATCTTCAACTGCCATATGTGGTAGATAGCAAACCACATGATACCAATAATGTGAATATTGCGCTTGAGCACTTAGGTAATAAAGAAGGATATCATGTACTTTAAAACCTGCTTTTTTTTTATGATCAAATTTTTTTTTATTTTCATTTAGACAAAACATTGCAACAATCGGACAATCACAATACAAAATGCGTTTGTAGCCCCTTGTTCGTGTTCTAGTATCCGGAGGTTGATTCCTGGGGCAAGATGCCATGAGTTTGTGCATGGTGGTGTGGTCCTACCCCGCAAAAAACTGCATCTAAGAGCTCTCGTGTCAAACCCCCTTCCTAAACCCTCCCTAACCCCAACTGTCTTCTTCCTTGAACTGCCCCCCTCCCCCTTTCCCCCATCTTCCGGTGTGTTCCGTTGTGCAATTGTAAGGCGTTCGAATGGACCCCTTTCATACCTTTCGCTTTTCGTCTCTTGGTGGTTTGTGGAACTCATCTACCAGTCTGAGGTCTCTGAGATACTTTGGACACGTAAGCTCATGGAATTCGTGGGACAGCAGGGAGACCAGCGGTGACCATGTTTCTCTAAAGGTGTCTGAGGTTTGTGTAAGAGAAGCTTGTATTCGCTCCATCCCCATTATGTACCATAGCCGGTGGAGCCAGCCCGTGTGTGTGGGCTTCCCTGACGTGCCCCAGAGTGAAAGGATATTTTGTGTCACTGCTCCTATTGCAAGCCCCATTTGCCTCCCCCAAATGGAGTTAAGTGGGAAAGTGAGTTTGTTGGGCAGGCCCAGGATCGCGTACGCGGGGAAGCGGGGAATCTCTGTCTCAAAATACACATCTACGTCCCGGAGGGCTTCCTCCCAGTATTCCTGCACTTCTGGGCATTCCCACAACAGGTGGAGCATGGTCCCTATGTGTCCACATCCCCTCCAGCACATGGGATCCCGACTAGGATTGCTCTGGTGTAGCCTCTCCGGGGTCAAGTGCCAATAGTATGCCACCTTGACCGCTAATTCCCGAATGGCCATGTTGCGAGCTGTGTGATGCGTCCGGTAGAAGATGTCTTGCCATTCCTTGTCCGAGAGCGCTCGCCCTAGCTCCCGTTCCCACCGTGTCTGTCCTGCAGATTTAGCCACTGGCAGGGGGGGAGGGGGGGTCAACAACGTATACAGTTCCGTAATCGCCCGTTTATCCGTGGATTTATCCAGGAGCCACTTCTCATATGGCTTGAGAAAGCCGCCTACATGTGGGATGGTATCTTTATGGGTAAGCCAGTGTCGTAGCTGAAAATATTGGAAACTTTGCGGCTTGTCAATGGAGTACCCATCCCTTATAGCTTTCAGTGTCATAAAGCCCTGCTTATCAAACAAATGTCTGGCCGAGTTGCACTCCGTCTGTCTCCACTGCGGGAAGGAACCGGAGACCATTCCCGGCGGAAACACCGGGTTGTCGAATAGAGGCGTCATTGGCGAGGGAAAGGACGTGAGGTCTCTGGCTACTGCCACTGCGACCCAGACCTGGAGGAGTGTCCTGGTGATGGGCGATTTTTTAATGTAAGCTGGCCTATCTGGGCGCGCCAGAAATGGGATTCGCCAGAGCGGCATCCCCGCCATGGCTCTGTCCTGAAACAGCCAACGCTTCTCCGAGGTCGGCCTGGACCACTCCTGGAGGTATCGCATCTGTGTTTCCCGGAAGTACTGCTGTAAGTCAGGTACACCCAGCCCTCCCTCCGCAGGGACCCGCATGATCAGGTCGCGCCTAAACCTAGGACGTTTACCGGCCCAGATATATTGCTGTATTGAGTCCTGCAGTTTTTTAATCATGCCTATAGGAGGGGTGACCGGGATGGTCTGGAATAGGTAAAGCACTTTTGGCAGCAGGGACATTTTGATAGCGGCCACCCGACCAAGCCACGAAAGTGGGTGTTGTCGCCATCTCCGAATATCCCCTTGGATGCGTGTGAGAAGCTTGGTGTAGTTTATTTCAACTGTCTGGGCTGTTGTGGGCGTTAGTTCGATCCCCAAGTATGGGATCGCCGTTTGTGTGGACAATCCTCCCAGTTGCAGCGAGCCTCTATTGGCTTGACGGGCGTTACACCCCAGGGGGAGAATTATCGATTTTCCGACATTCATTTTGAAGCTCGACACCCGCCCGAATCGCTACATTTCCTCTAAAAATGCTGGTATTGAGACTCTAGGGTTGTCCACGGCGACCAGGATGTCGTCAGCATATAGGCTTATAGTGTGTTCTTCGCCCCCAAATGTAATGCCCGTGATGGCCTGGTTGTCCCGTACTCGCTGGGTGAAAGGTTCTAATAGAGGGCGAACAGCAGTGGCGAAAGTGGGCAGCCCTGCCTCGTGCCCCGTTGGATGGCGAACGGCTTAGAGCTCGTCCCGTTCACCTTGACCGTTACTTGGGGAGACGTGTAGCAGCCTGCCACCCAGGCCCTGAACCTGTCACCCACTCCAAATCTTGCCAGCGTCCTGTCTAGATGGATCCAGTCCACCCGGTTGAACGCTTTTTCGGCGTCGACCGACAGAAGGGCCGCGTCCGTTGTGTTATCGTGTGCTTTATCAATCACGTGCATCAGGCGCTTGGTGTTATCTGCGCTTTGACGGGAGGGTATAAAACCCGCCTGGTCCGGCTCTATTATACCGGGGAGACACGGGCCCAGCCTTGCGGCTAGAATCCCGGTGAAGAGCTTTAAGTCGAGATTGAGGAGAGAAATCGGCCGATATGCCGCGCATTGGGTCGCGTCCTTGCCCGGTTTCGGCAGGACAATAATGTCAGCCTCCAGCATCTCTGGTGGGATCGATCCTGGCCCCTGAAAGGAGTTGAACAGTTTTGTCAATACTTGGGCTAGGAGGGGGCAGAAGGATTTATAAAAGCCAGCGGAAAATCCATCTGGGCCTGGTGCTTTAAGTGGTTTGAGGCGTGCAATAGCGGAGATCACTTCCGCCAGCTGTATGGGGGCATCGAGAGCCAGGGCGTTCACCTAATTAAGGGCTGTTACCCTAGCTTCGTCCAGATATGCCGTTCCCGCCCCAGCATCGGAAGCCGGATCAGCCTTGTAGAGTTTAGCATAGAACATCTTGAAAGCCTCCGCAATGTGGCCGTCTTCCCGGAGCTCCCCAGCACCCTCCTCGCGGATGATCGGGATTTTAGATCAGACGGTTTTCGTTTTAAGTTTATTGGCAAGCAAGCGGCCCGTCTTATCCCCCCACGTAGTACGTGTGTTTGAGGCGCAATGCAGCATATTCCGCCCGATCCAAGTCGAGGCTCGCAAGCTGTGCCCTGGCAGCTTTCAACTTGTGCCAGATCATAGTGGCCTCTGTCCGGCTGTGCACCCGCTCCAACTCTAGCACCTGTACCGACAGCTCCTGACGGCATTCCTTCCATTCCCTATTGTCCGCAGCCGAGATCGCTATCAGCTCCCCTCTGATGACCGCCTTCAGTGCCCCCTAGACTGCTGTCATGGCCACCTCCCCAGTGTCGTTCTGGCCCAAATAATCTGTGATGCTTTGTGCGAGCTGCTGAGTGACCCCTTTGCGGGAAAGCAGACTCTCTCGGAGGCGCCAATTATCCTTACGTGGTTGCATTCGCGGGACCTGTAAGCGCAATACTACTGCATTGTGGTCTGACAGCTGCCGGGGCAACTTCCAAATCTTGTACCATGGGGGCCAGTTCCGCAGAGCTAAGAAAGTGATCAATTCTGGCATATGTACGGTGCACATGTGAATAAAAGGTGTACCCCGGGGCTGTGTGGTGGACCTCCCTCCAAGTGTCCAAGAACCCCCTACTGGCGAGCCAGCGCTTTCCCTCAGTAGACAGAGCTCCGGAGTCGCCGAACCTCCGACCCGACCTGTCCCTCTCATTGTCCATAACTAGGTTTATGTCCCCGCCTATCAGTGTGTACCTCGAGCTTGTACTCATGACCTCCGAAAGTGACCCTATAAGAAACGCCTCCTGTTTGGTGTTGGGAGCATATATGGATCCCACCGTGATCGATAGGTTCCCGATAAGAACAGTGTGGGCTAATAGCCTGCCTTTGATTTCTGCCACTTTGTCCCCCACCCAGCCTTTGAAGTGTTCAGCAAAGAGCAGGGCCACTCCTGCTTTCTTCTCCGTGGTGGAGGAGAAAAGCTGCGTCGGGAACGCCCTAGACTTCATGCGATGCCAGTCTTTGGCCAGCAAATGCGTTTCCTGGAGAAGGCACACTGCCGCCCGGAGCTCTCCAGAGAGGAGAGTACTGCCCGTCTCTTGATTGGGTTATTCAGCCCTTTAACATTAAGGGTAAGAACCTGAATAGACTCGTCAGCCATGAGGAGGTATGTACCTTATCTCTCTGTTCCACTGTCCTGTTTCAAAGCCGCCCCACCCTCCTGTTCCCGTTGCCTGAGTGGAAGGAACACACCTGAGCCTACCCCCGGATCCCCCCATCCAACTCCCTTCCCCCCCACCCCTTCCACTCCAACTTCAAACGTGAAACCCCAACTGGTGAACATTGTCCCAGGCCTATGTAACGTCAGTCCAGGCCTGTGGTAGAGTGTCAGGTGTGTGGGATGCGTGGCAGTGGCGGCCCGAGGCCCCCCGTCCCGACACCCAACCGTGGCATTGCAACTTAGCCGGATAACACCATCGTTTCAATTCATCTATGAGTCAGCATTGGTGTCCTTGGAGACCTCTTGGATCGCAGCGGCCTTTTCTTGTGCCATTGTCTACGGATTCGGTTTGAGGCCCTTCCTGGAGGAGCGTCCACGTCATACCTTCTGCCAGCCGTCCCCAGCCGTCCGCAGGGATCTGGACGGGGCCTGAGAGGACCGCCTCTCGTCATTGTCATCAGGCTGGTCCCCCTCCTGTGGAATGCCCAGCAGGGCGCGAGTGTCTCGCAGGGATCTTAGCTGGTGGAGGGCCCCATTCCATTTGAAGATTAGCAGAAAGGGGTGTCCCCATGAAAACGGGACCCCCTTATCGCGTAGGAAGGTGGTGGCCACTTTGAACGCTCTTCGCTTCTGCAAGGTGATTGCTGACAAGTCTTGGAATAGTTCCACTGTGTGACCCTGAAAGCGAAGAGGTTGCTTTAGGCGTGCCGCTTTCAGGATGCGTTCCTTGAGGGGGTAGTCGGGCAGGAAGGCCAGGATGTCTGGAGGGGGAGCCGGAGCCTGGCGAGCCAGGTCCACCCGGTGGGCTCTGTCGATACGAATCACACAGTCCTCGCCTTCATCTAGCACCTCTCGGAATATGCTCTGCAGATACCCCGCCACGTCGTCCCCCTCCGCTTTAGATGGCACATTGCGGACCCGAATGTTGTTGCGCCTCGAGCGGTTTTCAAGGTCTTCCGTGTGGGTTTGGAGATCCATTTGTTGCTCATTAAGTCTAATGATTTCCTGCTGCAAAAGTTCTACCTCTTCGCTCCTAGCCTGCCCAGCGAGCTCGGTCGCGGCTACCCGCTCACCGAGGTCGTCGACGTCGCGGCGTAATTCTTTGTAGTCCCCCGCCATTGCTTGTCTGAGGGTTTGAATGTCGTCCTTGAGGGAGGTGAAGAGGGCCTCCATGAATGCCTTAATTGCTGGGGCTTCCCCTTCATCACTGTCTTTTCCCTTAGGAGGAATCAACTGTGCCGGTTTATCAGGGCTTTTGTCGGTCTTGGAAGTCCCTTTGGCCAGCATTTCAGGAATGGTGCGGCCCCCCTTGAGGCTGGTGGAAGACATAGTCTATTCCCTTACGGGTCCGGCCGTCTCCCCAGGTGTGCCGCGTTCCCCAGAGAGACCACAATCAATGGCGGTCCCGTGTGAGGGGAAGGTGGAGTTGTGCATGCGACTGGCGCTGCGTTGCGGAGATTGCCTTGGGCTCACCGGCCCAGGCTCCCGTGCTATTCTGTGGCTTCACGGGCCAAACTTCTTCCCTCGTACCTCAGTGATCTCGTCTAGCCCACAGGGCGGTCACCACTCCTCACCCCTGGCCGCTGCTGATCCCCGGGGGCCCGTGCAATGCCCCCCGAGCTTTCGCCCCAGGCGTCCGGGTCTGTCCTCCGCTGCTCTGCGGGCCCTCACTCCAATGCTCCGTTAGTTGGTCTCCAGGGGCTTCTTTTCTGCCTACCCCTAGGGCGAGGTTTCGTGGCTCTGGTGTTGCTGCTGGGCCGGGAGTTGCGACGTGAGGCCACGTGCCGCGGCAGGTTCGTGTGCAGCAGGGGTCACAGTGCTCCGGCTTCAGGTAATGGCTCGCCCGGGGTCCCTCTCCGGGGGTTTGTGTGGTGCCCCCCAATCTCTCTCCCTCGGCCCCGGAGCCCACCTCCGATGCGCACCTTGCCAGGCGAGGTCTCTTCACTCTGAATTAGGCCCTATCTGTGCTAGGCCTCGTGCTGCTGCCCCCAAGGGCGCGGCCGCATGTCCCAGGGTCCCAGCGGCGCCAGCGCCGGTCTGTTTGGCGCCGGGGACCCGAGTATTTGCCACCCGAGTTGCTGCCCTCAGGTCCGCCCTGTCTCACTCCTCACCTCCATTTGTGGCAGCTTCCGCGTCCGTCTGTTCCCGCGGCCGCCACTTCACCGCCGAGTAGGCCCAAGCCTGGGCCTCGAGTAGCTCCCCCAGGCGCCCGGTCCAGCACTTCTCTTCGCGGGCCGTACCCCAGGGGCCCGCGGCTGGACTGTCACCCCGCGCCGCACGTCCTCTTCCTCGCGGGTTGGGGAATCTCTGCGCTGTGTCAGTACGGCCTCTCAGCTGCCACAAGGGGCCCTTCTGCTACTGCCGCTACGTGGGCCGGGCCGCCGCAGTCGCGTCTCCGGCCGGCAACGGCCGCCGCCTCGCGGGTCTCGTCTCTGCCCCGATCCCCGCTGCGCCTGCTGGGTTCTCTGTCGGTATCTTGCCTACCGCTGGCGGTCGGTATGGGGCTCGGAAGGCAAGGTGATATGCTTTTAGGCACGATTAGGGAGTTTGGGACGAGGAGCCTCGGCGAAACACGTCCTCCTAAGCCGCCATCTTGGCCACGCCCCCTAAAACCTGCTTTTGAGTATGGTAATGTTAGCGGCGCAATCGAACGTGTGTCTGTTTACCCTCCGATATAAGTCGGGTGATGTTGGTTATCAAGCTTCAAAATACAGCCGCTGGTGGAGTAATAGTGATATTATTGAAGAGATAGAGAAATTTGGGTAGGACGACCATCTTTACAATGGCCCTTCTATCTGCCAGAGAAAATGGAAACTGGATCAATCGATCCACCTTCTCTTCAAGTTTACTAATGGCTGCCCCTTAATTTGTATGTATAACTATGTCAGGGGCTGGGTGATACCAGAAACCTAGGTATTTAACCGGCTCACTCTGCCAATCAAGAGGAAATTCTGCAGGGTGCGGTTGAGTAACCTCTGTTAACGGAATAATTGTAGACTTACTCCAGTCCCGAATATTGTCCAAATTTAATATATTCCCTCAGTAGGGAGTATAGATTATCAGTGGGGTTACGGACATACAGCACCAGGTCATCTGCATATGATGTGATTATTTAAAGGACGTTGAGGGAATTGTAGGGCTGCAATCTTGTGGCATTGTCTTATTTTTGCACGCCAATGGTTCTAGCTCTATTGCAAACAGGAGTGGTGATAGGGGACAACCCTGTCTTGTACCTCATGTAATCTGTATTGTATCTGACACATATTGATTCACTCTTATTCGAGCTACAAGTGCTGTATAAAGTATTTTAATCCACTGCAGGAGAATCAGGGGGAAACACAATTATTGTAATACTGTGAATAGATATGTCGGGAGACGACCTTTACTACGCGGGCGTTTCACCGCGGTAGGTTTATAAGAAAACAAGTTACTTACCTGTAACTACGGTTATCCAGTATTGGTATCTTTCATAGATTCACATGCCTGAATCATTCCCCGTCGTCAAGGCGGGAGTCCCACGGTATAAATATATACAAAAGCAGTGCCTAAAAAATGTATTTGTAGTAGGCTGGAAAAGCCCAAAGGCCTAACTAGGCCTCAAAACTTAGCAGCCTATCTACATCATTATGTAAAAAGACCTGAAATAGTAGCCTCAGCCAATCAGCTGTCCTCACCCTCTAGAACCTTCCCAGCTCAGGCAGTTCTCCTCAGATTTTCCCAGCACAAGTGAGAATGAGTATCCATAAAATAGAACTGCCGTGCCGGGGAGGAGGGTGGGTGCATGTGAATCTATGAAAGATACCAATACTGGATAACCGTAGTTACAGGTAAGTAACTCGTTTTCTTATCCAGTATTAGGGTATCTTTCATAGATTCACATGCCTGAATCAGAGTAGCATATATATTTACAACAAGGGGTGGTGAGGGACAGAGTCTCTGAATTAAGCAGAAAGCTCTCACCCAGTCAAGAGATCAGGGCTGGATCCAACACCGTTTTTTAGCTCACTGCACCATCCCAGTTTCAGAACCTGGCTGTATGCAAATTAGTCTGTTCCTGTCCCAGTGCATGATGGGAACAGGACAAACCAAACTACAAAAGCCAATTCTTACACTGGGACGGGGTAAGAGTGGTCTGCTTAATTCAGACACTCTGTTCATCACCACCCCCTTTTCTGAATCGTTTTTGGCCACTATAGGTGTGGCAGGGTATACTCAGACATGAGTCCCTTTCTCACTGCACCATCAGGATTCAAGCAAGCCGGGCCGAAGACGGCTGAAATGCCAGAAACCGGTCCCCGGTAGCTTGTCTCCTTTCTGGTGAAGAATTGGCTTGGTAGTTTAGTCTGCCCTGTTCCCATGATGCACTGGGCCAGGGACAGACTGATTTTCATATAGCCAGGTTCTGAGCTGGGATGGTGCAGTGAGATAAATAACGGTGATGGATCAAGCCCTGATCTTTGGACGGGGTAAGAGTGGTCTGCTTAATTCAGACACTCTGTTCATCACCACCCCCTTTTCTGAATCGTTGAATCAGAGTAGCAAGCAGTAACATCATGTCTGTCGTTAGAGGAAGGTGGGAGACAAATAAATCATATATATATATATATATATATATATATATATATATTCACTGAAAAAACCATAGGTTATAGACCATATATAGTTAGGAATTAGCATTTACAAAACCTTAATTTACTCGCACAAAACCATAGAAATTCGCATATATAGTTAGTTGCAATAACTATATATCGCGCACCCGCAATCCACTGCTGATGATGTCACATATTACATCATTCATGACATGGTCAGTGACATCACTGATGACATCACTGATGACATCATCCAGTGACTGTATGTTTCTGTAAAGTTAAAATATGTCTTACATATTGAAGAATGAGTGGATGTATAAGTGTCTGGATGAAGGATTTAGTAGGTGCATGACTGACTGTATGAGAGAGTGATTAAATGTGTCTCACTGAGTGCATGGGTTAGTGACTAAACTGTCTTAATTTGTGCATCATTATGTCTGTTGTTCTGTAAACTGCTGCATGTGTTAATCAGTAGCTATATGAGTAACTATATGGGTTATTGATTGGTTGCCCAAGTATTTGTATGGGAGACTGAGTATGTGTGTGGGTGGCTGGGAGGTGTATGACTCTGTGCATAGATGTGTGAGCAGTTGATTCACTAGATGTATGGGTTCAAACGTGCATGTGGAAACAGCTGTATGGGCAGTTGACTGTGTGCATGAGTGTATTGGTGAGTGAATGGATATCTCAGTGCTACATGTCAAAGTAAGTACATATGTACAACACAGTACATGCGAGAGTTGACATATATAAATAACTGAGCATAAGAGCCAGTGAATGTGTGAGTGGCTGTATGGATCATTGTGAACTTGTATCAGGGATTGTTTAAGAGAGTAAATATGTGTTAGTATATGTTTGAATTAGTAAGGTGTGTATAACTGTATAGTTGAGGAAATGGAGGAGTGATTGATTCTTTTCATGACTGACTAGATGTGTGAGTAACTCCATGGATGTGTGACAATCTGTTTGTGTCTGTTTACACTGATTGTATCTAAGGTTATATTAGAGTCTGAAGAGGTTCATCGTATTATCACATGAATGATATCATCAGTGATGTGATCAGTAATGTCAAATGAGATGTCATCAGGGATGTCATCAGTGATGTCATCAGTGATGTCACTGACCATGTCATGAATGATGTAATATGTGACATCATCAGCAGTGGATTGCGGGTGCGCGATATATAGTTATTGCAACTAACTATATATGCGAATTTCTATGGTTTTGTGCGAGTAAATTAAGGTTTTGTAAATGCTAATTCCTAACTATATATGGTCTATAACCTATGGTTTTTTCAGTGAATTTCAATGTTTTTTTAATAGCAAATATCAAAAGCTGTAAAATGTCAAGTACGTGGTAGGTAAAAACATTTTCGTATTTATGCACGCTGATGTGCTTTGAACGCTGCCCCCCCTCCTCTTTTCTTTTAGGAGTATTCTCTCTTTGTAGATAGTGAAGGGCAGGTAACGTAAGCCTTTGCCCCCATTGTAACCCGTCGTGCCTGCTTCCCGCTACATTTGATTGATTGTTATCTAAGCATTTACTGTTTTAGAATTGGGTGCTCTCATGCTGACGCCAGCTTCAATCTGAAACATCCAGAAACACTGTAGACTACCAATTCAATCAGTTCCGGTGGAGCCCCAACGTGACCCGGTAGAGAAGAACTTGCCCTCCCCTCTTTGACTGATTGTTCTTGTTGCCTGTCCCTTCTCTTGTCATTTAACAGAACTTTTTGGACTGCTGAAAGGGGTTGTATTCCGACCGCTGGTTGGTGGAGACATTTTGACTATATTCTGGACCTGCGTTGTCGCGTAATGCGTCATATGACGCGCCGCGTTAGCGCACCCGGAAGTGCTCCGGTGCGCAAGGCGCAGCTTCCCGGAAACGATCCAGAGCGCGGCGCGCAGCGCATAACGTAAGCATAACAGGTCATGTGACTTGTTAATAAAACTTTTCATTGGTTCATTTTACTTTTGTTATTCTAATGATGAAAGGCTTGGTTATATGACCTAAAAATAACGCTTTTCATTGCTTTCGAACATTTTTTTTTCCCAAATGATGAAAGCCCCACCTTTTTTTTCTCACTCTGACTTGTAAAGCAAAGGACCCAGATGCATTTACAGTTTATCACTTACAATGTTCCAGGCTAATGTATTTTCCCGGGAAATTTACAACTGTCCTGCAAGTAAAATATTCCTTTTTCGAGAAAAAGGGCGTTTCTTCGTCCAATGAGGGAGCCGTTGAGCAAAAGAGGCTCGGCCTGCTGTCTTAGTCGCTGATAGGCATGAATATCAGATTCTTATCGATCACTTTATGTTGCAGGAGTGGAAAACACAACAACCCTTGACCATTTTTCTTTACTGCGTTCCTGCGTATTATACCTTTTAACAGTCATGTAATTGGACTGCTTTATTTCACTTGTCTTTTACTGATTCGAAAACAGTGGCTATTATTCAAAACTTTACCAATGTAGGTACTACTACCATGTTTTTTTTAAAAACCCATTATTGTGAAAATGTCAGTATACAAATATGGGCCTATAACCACGTGGGCCGGCCACGGAGCAAACTGGAATCGTATATGATGAGGGCACATTTACACTGTAGAAGAACGTAACGGGCGACCCATTAGATTGCAAGAACTAAGGTGTCTACCATTTACGGAATCGGTGGACGTACAATTTATAATTAAAGTACGACAGGGCCAGTTACAATAAAATTATCTAGATATACATTTGCGGGCAAGTACCATGGGTGACGTTAATTTGAACTTTCAATGGTACAGTAATCAATAACACATCAGAACTTAATATCAATAGGGATGTCAAAATGTTCAATCAATTCTCGTCCCTGCTCGCCATGTGCTTCAAAACTACATACGTATCTCGTGATATCAAGGTTGGGCAACCAGTACACAACAAGGAGTTACGAGTCCCATTTATACCGGCGCCATTTTGGGCGCGGCCGGGCAGGTCCAGGATATAGTCAAACATAACAAATGAGGCTGACGTCTCTGAAGCAGTTGACGCACAGCAGGACATAGCAAATAAACATGAAGTCTCTGAAGCTGTTAACTCACTGCAGGACAAAACAAGTGAACCTGAAACCTCTGGAATAATTGTCGCTCAGAAGAACAACACACAAAACTCTGTAGTGTCTGAGGAAAGTAAAACAGAGAAGGACACTGTAGTTTCAGACACACTTAACACTAATGACTTAACAAAGATATCGTCTATGAAGCAGCTGTCATGTTCACAGAATTGACAAAGAAGTGTGCAGACACCAATGCTATTAAGAAACACAAGGAAATCCCTAACGCATCAGCATTCTTGGAAGAGGTTGACACAGATGACATCTTAAGGAACAAAGAAAAACAAATTAAGGATGAGGAAGTTGTCACTTTAGTTTTTTCATCAGCTAGCGACAGCAACAAACACATTGTAATGGAGATTAGAGAGGCTACGGATGGGTGAATAAATTATCAAAAGAAATGGCGACTCCCCCCTTTAGCAGATTAGCTAAATCTTTGCGTAATTTGGGCATAAAAGTTATATTATTGGAAGTAGATGGTTATAGTTCTGGTTAATTTCCATTCAGAGTGTCCTACACAGCACCACTCTAGGTAAATACTACTTTATGTAAAACCTGGGACATAGCACTCATTGGAATGTTTGTAATCTTTCCTGTTAAGTTGCATCATAAGTTATTTTAACCATTCCATATAAAGTCATGCATAAAAATGAATACACAGACACAAATAACATGTGTATCCAAAAACAAAATACAGATTTCGGCCTTATTTATTGCCTCTAGTTTTCATAGGCAAATTTCTGTGGAAAACATGCACATTAAGGGTTGCCTTTCCTTAAACCTTTGTTTTTAAAAAAAAATTGGAAGAAACAAAAAGTCTTCCCTTCCATAAATAACCCAAGACTTTTATTTTGTTATGGCAAGGGAACGAAATAGAGAATAAACTATAGTTGGTCACCATGGGGTTTAAAGAAGGGATGGTTCTTCACCAGATTAGATATTTACCCAGACCCTCATTCTCCAATGTGATAAAATAGGCTAAAATTCTTCTGGTGCCTGCACCCTGTCACAGAATATCACCCCAAAACATGGAAGCGCCCAAACACCAGATTGAGTTGAACCCCACAGTAAGCCTTATTTCTTCAGGGCCTCAGAATTTCTTTTGCTTTGCTCATGGAAATTGTGGGATATAGGAGAGATAAGGTGTCACCAGTAAGAAAGGGTAGTATTTACATTTGCATATCAATTATGTTTAACCTTTTAGACATATGATATGCTAGCTTGAACTTATGCTTTACATTTGAAGCCGAATTCAACAGCTTAAGTAAGTAGGTTTTCGTAGTTGTAACTTTAAAGGGTGATCTAGCAAGCTGTAAAGATTTTCTAAAACAGTGGAGCGTATTTAGTTTTTTAATGTACATGTTTATGAAATGATTACACCCCCCCCCCGGGCACCCCACGCAGTCTTTCGGCGCAGCATTGTAGGATGGCCACACCAGTGAAACTTGCTACACACCACCTCGGTGCCATCCGGATCTCAGCGCCTTCGAGTCACTGTACCGCAAGAGTGGGAGAAACTCAGCTGGACACGCCGTCTTTCGGAGCAGCATTGTAGGATGGCCACACCAGTGCAGCAATTTGCTGGACACCACCTCGGTGCCATCCGGATCTCAGCGCGTTGTGCTGCCTTCGACCTACTGTAGCAGCAAGTGCGGGCGCAACTCGGCTGGAAGGCGAGTGAAACGCTAAGGGGCGCCGCACTGCACATGAGGTGCCTCCACCTGGGGAGGCGGAAGAGGGCCGTTTGCGCCGCCTCCCCCCGGGCACCCCACGCCGTCTTTCGGCGCAGCATTGTAGGATGGCCACACCAGTGAAACTTGCTACACACCACCTCGGTGCCATCCGGATCTCAGCGCCTTCGAGTCACTGTACCGCAAGAGTGGGAGAAACTCAGCTGGACACGCCGTCTTTCGGAGCAGCATTGTAGGATGGCCACACCAGTGCAGCAATTTGCTGGACACCACCTCGGTGCCATCCGGATCTCGGCGCGTTGTGCTGCCTTCGACCTACTGTAGCAGCAAGTGCAGGCGCAACTCGGCTGGAAGGCGAGTGAAACGCTAAGGGGCGCCGCACTGCACATGAGGTGCCTCCACCTGGGGAGGTGGAAGAGGGCCGTTTGCGCCGCCTCCCCCCGGGCACCCCACGCCGTCTTTCGGCGCAGCATTGTAGGATGGCCACACCAGTGAAACTTGCTACACACCACCTCGGTGCCAATCCGGATCTCAGCGCCTTCGAGTCACTGTACCGCAAGAGTGGGAGAAACTCAGCTGGACACGCCGTCTTTCGGCGCAGCATTGTAGGATGGCCACACCAGTGCAGCAATTTGCTGGACACCACCTCGGTGCCATCCGGATCTCGGCGCGTTGTGCTGCCTTCGACCTACTGTAGCAGCAAGTGCGGGCGCAACTCGGCTGGAAGGCGAGTGAAACGCTAAGGGGCGCCGCACTGCACATGAGGTGCCTCCACCTGGGGAGGCGGAAGAGGGCCGTTTGCGCCGCCTCCCCCCGGGCACCCCACGCCGTCTTTCGCCGCAGCATTGTAGGATGGCCACACCAGTGCAACTTGCTGGACACCACCTCGGTGCCATCCGGATCTCGGCGCGTTGTGCTGCCTTCGGCCTATTCGCACATCGGTCCACTACTGACGCTGCCTCATGGGCCAACGGGTTTTGTATGCTTTTTATAACCCAAAGCCGCATAACAGGTCATGTGACTTGTT
Organism: Lissotriton vulgaris; assembly: GCF_964263255.1. Lineage (NCBI taxonomy): Eukaryota > Metazoa > Chordata > Amphibia > Caudata > Salamandridae > Lissotriton > Lissotriton vulgaris. The sequence continues at coordinate 85,375 of NW_028243428.1, read as the reverse complement.
TATAAAACTTTTCATTGGTTCATTTTACTTTTGGTTTCCTAATGATGGAAGGCTTGATCATATGACCTAAAAATAACACTTTTCATTGGATTAAAACATTTTTTTTCCCAAACAATGAAAGACGCACCTTTTTTTTTTCTCACTCGGCAATCAAAAAAGGTTCCGTTAGATGACAACAGAGGGGACAGGCAACAAGAACCATCACTCAAAAAAGGGGAGGGCAAGTTCTTCCCTACCGGGTCACGTTGGGGCTCCACCGGAACTCATTAAATTGATAGTCTACAGTGTTTCTGGATGTTTCAGACTAAAGCTGGCGTCAGCATGAGAGCACCACCATCTCGTAGCTCCGTCGTGGCCATTCCACGAGCAATCATGGTAGCCGCTCCCCACCAGAAGCCTGCGGGAGTCGGGGGCCCCCAAGACTTTTGTAGAATCTTCAAGGCTGAGGGGACGCTTTCGAGAATGGGGCCCACGCCCTAGCAGACAAGCGTCCGAGTTCCAAGGTGTCCCAGGGCCATTTTAGTGGACCAGGCCCAAATCCGAAGAGCCGGCCGCCATTTTAAGAGTCCTGTGGCAGCCGCCTATCGCTGCACCGCAAGAGTGAGAGCAACTCAACTACATGGTGAGCGAGACGCTGTAGCCGCAAGAGCGGGCGGTTAACAGCTGAATGGCGGAAGAGGCACAGTGTAGCAAAAGCAGGCGGAATGGCAACTGAAACGGTAAAGGGGCGCCCCACTACAGCAGACGAGCCTCCACCTGGGGAGGCCCATTCACGCCGCCTCCCCCCCCCCCCCCCGGGGCGCCCCACGCCGTTTTTCGGAGCAGCATTGTAGGATACCAAAACCAGTGCGGCACCCAGGGGCGCATACGGTGCATACGTATCTCGTGATATCAAGGTTGGGCAACCAGTACACAACAAGGAGTTACGGAGTATACCGGCGCCATTTTGGGCGCGGCCGGGCAGGTCCAGGATATAGTCAAACATAACAAATGAGGCTGACGTCTCTGAAGCAGTTGACGCACAGCAGGACATAGCAAATAAACACGAAGTCTCTGAAGCTGTTAACTCACTGCAGGACAAAACAAGTGAACCTGAAACCTCTGGAATAATTGTCGCTCAGAAGAACAACACACAAAACTCTGTAGTGTCTGAGGAAAGTAAAACAGAAGGGCACTGTAGTTTCAGGCACACTTAACACTAATGACTTAACAAAGATATCGTCTGTCTATGAAGCAGCTGTCATGTTCACAGAATTGACAAAGAAGTGTGCAGACACCAATGCTATTAAGAAACACAAGGAAATCCCTAACGCATCAGCATTCTCGGAAGAGGTTGACACAGATGACATCTTAAGGAACAAAGAGAGACAAATTAAGGATGAGGAAGTTGTCACTTTAGTTTTTTCATCAGCTAGCGACAGCAACAAACACATTGTAATGGAGATTAGAGAGGCTACGGATGGGTGAATAAATTATCAAAAGAAATGGCGACTCCCCCCCTTTAGCAGATTAGCTAAATCTTTGCGTAATTTGGGCATAAAAGTTATATTATTGGAAGTAGATGGTTATAGTTCTGGTTAATTTCCATTCAGAGTGTCCTACACAGCACCACTCTATGTAAATACTACTTTATGTAAAACCTGGGACATAGCAATCATTGGAATGTTTGTGATCTTTCCTGTTAAGTTGCATCATAAGTTATTTTAACCATTCCATATAAAGTCATGCATAAAAATGAATACACAGACACAAATAACATGTGTATCCAAAAACAAAATACAGATTTCGGCCTTATTTATTGCCTCTAGTTTTCAAAGGCAAATTTCTGTGGAAAACATGCACATTAAGGGTTGCCTTTCCTTAAACCTTTGTTTTTAAAAAAAAATTGGAAGAAACAAAAAGTCTTCCCTTCCATAAACAACCCAAGACTTTTATTTTGTTTTGGCAAGGGAACGAAGTAGAGAATAAACTATAGTTGGTCACCATGGGTTTAAAGAAGGGATGGTTCTTCACCTGGGTGCCGTCCAGAACTCAGCACGTTGTGCTGCCTTGGAACTATTCGCACAACAGACCGCTACTGACCATTGTTGCTTCTGTTTTAATTAAAAAATTTTTAAGGTGTTTACTGTTTTTGTTGCGATGTATATATTTATAAGTTATTAAAGTGTTATAATCCTACTACTTTGTTGGAGTGCTATATATTTTTCATGTGACACATAATTGTGAAGACTTTGATGTACAAAAAGGCATCCCTGGAATCTTCCGCTTCAGGCTCGGTCCCACACACCCTTACAGTGAGAATCCCCTCCCCAATCACAATACAGGATCGTTATCAGATAGTAGTAACGCGTGTGGTGTGACGGATCTCATGGGGTGGGGGCCTTGTAACTCCTTTGAAGAGGGGTGATTCTTTACAGTTGGGGCCATAAACTACATCCGCAGGGCTAGGTGATAGCCTGGGACCGGCCTGGACAATCGGACACAGAGGAAGAGGAGTGTCAGAGGGTGCGGTAGTGAATAGGGTGAAAGGGAGGTGTCGGGCGGGCACAGGGTGTGATTCTCAGGGAAGAGCAGCGCAGATGGAGGGAGGTTTATGGCCCATGCATGAGAGAGAGAGCGGGGGTGACCAGTGTGTGGGGGAGATGCTTGCGAGGGTAGGGAGCCATGCTGAGGATCGGCGGCGTGCAGAGAGTGGGTCTGGTCAAGGCATCTAAAATGGCTGCCGTGCACGACAAAAGTGTGGCATTGGAAAAAAGGCAAGATGGCGCAGACAATGTTTATCAATACGGATTAATTTATAACAATTATTTTTAACAATATATTTACTCGCACTGACAAAATGGCGGTCAACACTTCCTGATTTCCTTCGAATCGAACGTTAACAGACGTCACGCAGCAAAAAAAAAAAAAAAAAAAACGCTCACGCGCAGCCGCTGGAAAACAAGTATCAACATATATGAGCCTCCTCAGCCACCCTCAGAAAACATAGGGGGTCAGGATACGTCTCCCGTACCCCCTTATACCCATTTCTCACATTGTTTTTCCTCCATCTTGTAATTTAATTAAATCGAAACACAAAATGGCGAATTCCCGTTTCGCGTCCCGATTCGCTACCCGGTTAGCGAACCGGAAAGCGCTTCTACCGCAAAAAAATCAATTTTTTTTATTTGCCCCACGGAACGCTTTAATAACCCCAACATCATTCCTAGAGGGTCAAGAAGGGTCTACCTTGCCCCCTTTCATTAAATTCCCCCTTCGTTTTTCTCCTCCTCTTGTCTCTCGATCCTACAGAGAGACAAGATGGCGGCCGCTACGGACTGTTTAGAATGTTGACAGACACCGGAGAGCCAATCAGCTTCGCTTCGCAAAGCTCCGTTACCCGAAAAATACGCGAACTGGAGCGCTATCCGGGACGCTGTCACAGATATATCTGTTTTTTAAACGTTAATTTCTCAAAATCCACTGGAGCACATACATTGAGACCCAGCAAAGGCACATCGGGCTAACAGTCCCTACAATTTTGCCAAGTTTCGTGCAAATCCATTCAGCCGTTCGAGCTAAAAGTGAGGCCAAACGCCCTATGGAAAAATGAATGGGAAAAACGCGTTTTGGGACCCCCCTTTTTTCTCGGCCCCCCCTTGACGAAACACCCTGAAAATTTCAGCCTATTCCGTCCACAAACGCCAAAGTTATTAGGCATAGAATTTTCAAAAGTTCCATAGAGAAAAAATCCTAACTATATATACCTACTGGCGACCGCCAGTAGGTAATATATATATATATATATATATATATATATATATATATATATATATATATATATATATATATATATATATATATATTACCTACTGGCGATAGCCAGTAGGTATATATAGTTAGGATTTTTTTCCTATGGGATTTTTGAAAATTCTATGTCGAATAACTTTGGCTTATGAGGACAGAATTGGCTGAAATTTTCAGGAAAATGGAACATTTTGTTTCTGAGCAGCCCCTGAAAATTTGGGGGGTTTTCGTCAAGGGGGGGCCGAGAAAAAAGGGGGGTCCCAAAACGTGTTTTTCCCATGCAATTTTCCATAGGGCGGTTGGCCTCACTTTTAGCCTGAACGGCTGAATGGATTTACACCAAACTTGGCAAAATTGTAGAGAATGGTAGCCCGATGTGCCTTTGCTATGTCTCAAGATATAGGCTTCAGTGGTTTTTACGAAAATTAACTTTGAAAAATATAAATTGGGCTACATTGGGCTATATATATGTTGGAGCCCAAATGTAGCCCAATGTAGCCCAATGTAGCCCAATGTAGCCCAAAGATGGCCACCAGAGACAAAAAACCAAATGTAGCCCAAATATCAGCCAGATGTAGCCCAACTATAGCCCAATGACAGATTGTCCCAGAGTGTTCTAAAGAACAACTAGAGTGCTAACAGTCCTACTTATTACAAAGGTATGGCACACCTGACGCCATCTTGATTGGAATAAAGTGGTAACTCTTAAAACATTTAATTTAAAAAGGAACAAAATGAGGGGGTTCATTTTGCCATAGAAAGTATGATTAGCGAATATATGACGAAATCCCGCATACCATCAGTCCGCAAAAAAAATCCCGCATGTACTATTAGGTCGCAAATTAAAATAACGAAAACTTTTAGAACGAATATGCCTTTAGCATACACTAAACAACTAAACTACCCTAAACCCTAAAACACTACCCCCAGCATGACCCTACACTACACAAACAGTACAACACTACCCTAAACCCTAAAACACTACCCCCAGCATGACCCTACACTACACAAACACTACAACACTACCCTAAACCCTAAAACACTACCCCCAGCATGACCCTACACTACACAAACACTACAACACTACCCTAAACCCTAAAACACTACCCCCAGCATGACCCTACACTACACAAACACTACAACACTACCCTAAACCCTAAAACACTACCCCCAGCATGACCCTACACTACGCAAACACTACAACACTACCCAAAACCCTAAAACACTACACCCCAGCATGACCCTACACTACGCAAACACTACAACACTACCCTAAACCCTAAAACACTACCCCCAGCATGACCCTACACTACACAAACACTACAACACAACCCTAAACCCTAAAACACTACCCCCAGCATGACCCTACACTACGCAAACACTACAACACAACCCTAAACCCTAAAACACTACCCCCAGCATGACCCTACACTACGCAAACACTACAACACTAACCTAAATCCTAAAACACTACCCCCAGCATGACCCTACACTACGCAAACACTACAACACTACCCAAAACCCTACAACACTACACCCCAGCATGACCCTACACTACGCAAACACTACAACACTACCCTAAACCCTAAAACACTACCCCAGCATGACCCTACACTACGCAAACACTACAACACTACCCAAAACCCTAAAACACTACACCCCAGCATGACCCTACACTACGCAAACACTACAACACTACCCTAAACCCTAAAACACTACCCCCAGCATGATCCTACACTACGCAAACACTACAACACTACCCTAAACCCTAAAACACTACCCTCAGCATGACCCTACACTACGCAAACACTACAACACTACCCTAAACCCTAAAACACTACCCCCAGCTACCCCCCAGCATGACCCTACACTACGCAAACACTACAACACTACCCAAAACCCTAAAACACTACCCCCAGCATGACCCTACACTACGCAAACACTACAACACTACCCTAAACCCTAAAACACTACCCCCAGCATGACCCTACACTACGCAAACACTACAACACTACCCAAAACCCTAAAACACTACACCCCAGCATGACCCTACACTACGCAAACACTACAACACTACCCTAAACCCTAAAACACTACCCCCAGCATGACCCTACACTACGCAAACACTACAACACTACCCTAAACCCTAAAACACTACCCCCAGCATGACCCTACACTACGCAAACACTACAACACTACCCTAAACCCTAAAACACTACCCCCAGCATGACCCTACACTACGCAAACACTACAACACTACCCTAAACCCTAAAACACTACCCCCAGCATGACCCTACACTACACAAACACTACAACACTACCCTAAACCCTAAAACACTACCCTCAGCATGACCCTACACTACGCAAACACTACAACACTACCCAAAACCCTAAAACACTACCCTCAGCATGACCCTACACTACGCAAACACTACAACACTACCCAAAACCCTAAAACACTACCCCCCAGCATGACCCTACACTACGCAAACACTACAACACTACCCAAAACCCTAAAACACTACCCCCCAGCATGACCCTACACTACGCAAACACTAGAACACTACCCAAAACCCTAAAACACTACCCCCAGCATGACCCTACACTACGCAAACACTACAACACTACCCAAAACCCTAAAACACTACACCCCAGCATGACCCTACACTACGCAAACACTACAACACTACCCAAAACCCTAAAACACTACACCCAGCATGACCCTACACTACGCAAACACTACAACACTACCCAAAACCCTAAAACACTACACCCAGCATGACCCTACACTACGCAAACACTACAACACTACCCTAAACCCTAAAATACTACACCCCAGCATGACCCTACACTACGCAAACACTACAACACTACCCAAAACCCTAAAACACTACCCCCAGCATGACCCTACACTACGCAAACACTACAACACTATCCTAAACCCTAAAACACTACGCCCAGCATGACCCTACACTACGCAAACACTACAACACTACCCTAAACCCTAAAACACTAGCCCCAGCATGACCCTACACTACGCAAACACTACAACACAACCCTAAACCCTAAAACACTACCCCCAGCATGACCCTACACTACGCAAACACTACAACACTACCCTGAACCCTAAAACACTACCCCCAGCATGACCCTACACTACGCAAACACTACAACACAACCCTAAACCCTAAAACACTACCCCCAGCATGACCCTACACTAAACAACCACCACAACTCTACACTACACTAACACAACACTACACTACACAACACTACACTACACTACACAATCACTAACCCACGAAAAAATTAACACAAACCCACTTACCTCTCTCGTCATCGTGGTTTTCACAACGCAAATGCATTTACCATACATGCCTTTAAAACGTAATTCTTTGTAAAGGCATGCGCGATAAATGCACATGCGTTTTGAAAAAATGCGGGATAATGGTATGCGAGCTCAATGACCTTGCGGGATAATGGTATGCGGACTGAAAGTCTGCGGGATAAAAAATGCGGGAAAATGGCTGCAAACCATGATTAGCAGCAGACTTCCCTGGTGAGCACTAGCTTTACTACAGTGATCTAATGAGCAACTAGAGTGCTAACATTCAGAATTTATGGCAAATGTGTGACACATCTGAATGCCTTCTTGATAGAACCAAAGTAAACAAGCATTGAAAATGCAATAGATCTCGCCCTCGTTTAAGTTAAAGCCATTCTGTTTGTAATGAGGTGGCTTTTTAGCTTTGCTTTTATTAGTGTTTTTAAAACTTTCATGTAAATAACATGCATATGTATGCATATATGTATATGTATGCATGCATTTATATTTATATAGATATGCAGATTACATATGTTTATATATGTATATTACCTACTGGCGATAGCCAGTGGGTATATATAGTTAGGATTTTTTCTCTATGGGATTTCTGAAAATTCTATGTCTAATAACTTTGGCGTTTGTGGACGGAATTGGCTGAAATTTTCAGGAAAATGGCACATTTTTTTTCTGAGCAGCCCCTAAAAATTTGGTGGGGTTTCGTCAAGGGGGGGCCGAGAACAAAGGGGGGTCCCAAAACGCGTTTTTCCCATTCATTTTTCCATAGGGCGGTTGGACTCACTTTTAGCTCGAACGGCTGAATAGATTTACATGAAACTTGGCAAAATTGTAGATATGGTTTGCCCGACGTGCCTTTGCTATGTCTCAATATATGTGCTCCAGTGGATTTTGAGAAATTAACGTTTAAAAAAATATATATATCTGTGACAGCGCTCCGGTTAGCCCCCCGGTTCGCGTACCTGACGCGTAACGGAACTTCGCGAAGCGAATTGAATTGGCTCTCCGGTGTCTGTCAACATTCTAAACAAACCGGAACGGCCGCCATCTTGTCTCTCGGTACGATCGAGAGACAAGATGTGGTGAAAAACGAAGGGGGAAATGAAGGAAAGGGGGCAAGGTAGACCACTCCTGACCCCCTAGGATTGATGAGGGGGATATTAAAGTGCCCCGCGGGGCAAAAAAATTTAGCGATTTTACGCCGTAGAGGCGCGTCCCGGTACGCGAACCGGGCAGCTCACCGGGCAGCTAACCGGGCAGCTAACCGGCAGCGTAGCTGTCAACATTGTAAACAGTCCGGAGCGGCCGCCATCTTGTCTCTCGGTAGGTTCGAGAGACAAGATGTGGTGAAAAAAGAAGGGGGAAATGAAGGAAAGGGGGCAAGGTAAACCCCTCCTGACCCCCTAGGATTTATGAGGGGGATATTAAAGTCCCCCGCGATTTTTCGCGGTAGAGGCGCTTCCCGGTACGCGAACCGGGCAGCTAACCGGCAGCGTAACGGGAGTCTGCCATCTTGTGTTTTTGGAGCGTCCGGTTCGCGTACCGGGTAGCGTCCCGGTAAGCGTAACAAGGGGAAAACCAAGAGAAACAGTAAAAAAAAAATTAAGGGAATAGATTTCCAGCAAACTTGGCAAAATTGTAGGGACTGTTTGTTTGATGTGCCTTTGCAAGGCCTCAAGATATGTGCACGTGTGGATTTTGTCTAATTAAGGTTAAAAAAAATATATATATCTGTAAGCGTGCTCCGGCACGCTTACGTTACGGGTTTTGTTTGCGCTGCAGAACCGATACGTCACGGTTATGCGACGCGTCATGAGGCGTCTCACATGGCTACGTGATACGTCACGTAATAAAGAATATATTTTACAGCTATAGATATTAGCTTTTAAAAAACCAATGAAATTCACTGAAAAAACCATAGGTTATAGACCATATATAGTTAGGAATTTGCATTTACAAAACCTTGAAAATTCACTGAAAAAACCATAGGTTAGAGACCATATATAGTTAGCTGGACATTTTATTGACAAAAAACCAATGAAATTCCATATATAGTTAGTTGCACTAACTATATATCGCGCACCCGCAATCCACTGCTGATGATGTCACATATTACATCATTCATGACATGGTCAGTGACATCACTGATGACATCACTGATGACATCTCAAATGACATCACTGATGACATCACTGATGACATCTCAAATGACATCAGTGATGACATCATGACACACCAATACCAGTTACTACATACGCACTCACTGATTCCTACGTCTACACTCACATTCACTCATTCACCCATTCAATCACTCATACATACAGTCACTCATTATTACACTATCATATGCACTCATACACCTATGCATACACTCACACACTGCCACTCATCCATGGAGTTACTCACACACCTAGTCAGTCCTGTAAAGAATCAATCACACTTCCATTTCCTCATCTATACAGTTAAACACAGAACACCATACTTCAGTGACATCACTGATGACATCACTGATGACATCTCAAATGACATCACTGATGACATCTCAAATGACATCACTGATGACATCATGACACACCAATACCAGTTACTACATACGCACTCACTGATTCCTACGTCTACACACACATTCACTCATTCACCCATACAATCACTCATACATACAGCCACTCATTATTACAACACTATCATATGCACTCATACACCTAGTCAGTCCTGTGAAGAATCAATCACACTTCGATTTCCTCATCTATACAGTTAAACACAGAACACCATACTTTTCACACATATACTAACACATACTTACTCTCTTATACAATCACTGATACAAGTACACATTGATATGCACAGAGTCACACACCTCCCAGCCAGCCACACACACACTCAGTCTTCCATACATCCACTCATTCTTCAATATGTAAAACATATTTAAACTTTACAAAAACACACAGACACTAGATGATGTCATCAGTGATGTCATTTGAGATGTCATCAGTGATGTCATCAGTGATGTCATTTGAGATGTCATCAGTGATGTCATCAGTGATGTCACTGACCATGTCATGAATGATGTAATATGTGACATCATCAGCAGTGGATTGCGGGTGCGCGATATATAGTTAGTGCAACTAACTATATATGGAATTTCATTGGTTTTTTGTCAATAAAATGTCCAGCTAACTATATATGGTCTCTAACCTATGGTTTTTTCAGTGAATTTTCAAGGTTTTGTAAATGCAAATTCCTAACTATATATGGTCTATAACCTATGGTTTTTTCAGTGAATATATATATATATATATCCATCCCCACACAACCAGGAAGGTAATTGAGCACAAACTTGTCAACATAACATATGAATCAAAACTTTCATAAAAAACATCATCAATAGGACAGCGTTATAAAGTTATAAAATACTTAAACATTCAAAGAAGAATAAAAGATTATATGTTATCTAACCTTAGTGAAGAAGATGCTGCAGTACCGCATCCCCAACTGCTGTATCATCATGAACCGCCGACTGCAGACAGTAATGTTCGGTAAAAGTGTGTACACTTTTCCAAGTAGCAGCTCGGCAAATGTTCTCCAGCGTCACTCCAGCGAAAAGGGCCGTAGACGCAGACATTGTTCTAGTGGAATGCGCTTTGACATTTCTTGATAAAGGTTTGTTGGCCTTGTCATGACAGAAAGTAATCGTAGAAGACAACCACCTAGCTATAGTTGTTTTCGTGACAGCTTGACCCAAGGTGGCTTTGCCATAAGCAACAAAAAGTTGATTAGATTTGCGGATGTCCTTTGTTTTTTGAAGATAAAACTTCAGGCACCGTTTCACATCCAAAGAATGTAAAACCTTCTCCGCTGGAGTTTTAGGATCCGGGAAAAAGGTTCTAAGTTTGACCGGTTGATTGATGTGGAATTGAGTTGGTACTTTAGGAATGAACTTTGGATTGGTTCTAAGCGTAACACAGTCTTTAGAGAATTGCAAGAAAGGCTGAGTAATAGTGAAGGCCTGCATTTCACTAACTCTGCGAGCTGAAGTAAGAGCCAGCAAGATAGCCACTATCCAAGTAAGAAACTTTAGTTCCACCTTATGAATTGGTTCAAAAGGCCTTTTTAGAAGCTGAGAAAGAACAATATTAAGATCCCACTCAGGAGGAGGAGGACGAACTGGTGGAAAAGCTCAGAATAATCCCTTAAGGAATTGTTTGATCAAAGAGGATGAACATAAGGATGGTTTGTTGGAACTCTTTTTGAATCTGGATAGCGCTGCCAGATGCACCTTAATGGATGAAAAAGCTAGACCAGCCTTAGCCAAAGACAGCAGGTATGGAAGGATGGCTTCAGGGGGTGCTGGAAGTGCATGAACATTATTTTCTCCACACCATGAGCAGAATCGCTTCCACCTAAAACAATATGTTTTGATGGTACTTTGCGCACGTGCTTGCGACAAGATCGCCCTGCAGTCAGAAGAGATGTTTAGATCCTTGAACTCTAGGAAGTCAGGAGCCAAGCGTGCAAGTGCAGCGATTGAGGATCCGGATGATGAATTTGGCCTCCCTTTCTTGTTAACATCGACACTGTCGGTTTGAGACGAAACGGAGGTTGTTGAGAGAGCAGAAGGAGCTCCTGAAACCAAAATTGCCTTTGCCAACGGGGAGCAATGAGGATGAGAGTGCAGTGTTCCCTCTTCATCTTTTGCAGTACCTTCGGAATGAGCGGAATCGAAGGATAGGCGTACGCAAACATTCCGTCCATCTCATCAGAAGGGCATTTCCTCTGGATCCCCTTTGTGGGAACCTGCTGGCATAAAACAGGCATTTGCTGTTCTTCTGTGTGGCAAACAAATCCAGCGTTGGTGTCCCCCAAACTCGAAAGATCATCTCTACTTGATGTTGTTCGAGCTCCCATTCGTGACAGCCCGTGAATGTTCTGCTGAGGCTGTCTGCTAGAGAGTTCCGAACGCCTTGTACATGCTCTGCTCTGAGGGATATGCCGTGGCGCAGGGCCCATTCCCACATCTCCTGAGCCTCCAGCGACAGGGTGAGAGATTTCGTTCCTCCCTGTTTGTTTATGTAGAACATGCTGCTTGTATTGTCCGTACGCACCAGCACGGACGAATTCGTAATCCTTGGAAGGAAGGCTTGTAGGGACAGAAAAATGGCCCTTAGCTCTAAGCTGTTGGTGTGCTTCTGCCGGTACTGGCGAGACCATCGTCCCTGGATCTGAAGGTCCTGAAGGTGACCTCCCCAACCTTCCATGGATGCGTCCATAGTCAGGGTGAACTCTGGGATGTCTTGGAGGAAGGTGAGGCCTGGCGACAAATTGTGCACCTTCGTCCACCAAAGAAGAGCGTGTCTCATTTTGGCAGTCACCTTGATAAGGTCGTCGAATGATCCGTCGACCTGCCTCCACTGACGAAGCAACTCTTCTTGCAACGGTCTCATTCTTAGTCTCGCCATAGGAATGAGGCTGATCGCGGATGAGCACATCCCTAGAAGGGAAGCGAATATCCAAACTGAAAGTGACCTTCTTGCAAATATTTGTTTTGCTAGTTTTAACAGCTTGTTTTGCCACTCCTGTGTCAAGTACGCCTTGCACTGGCATGTGTTCAACACTGCTACCAGAAAGGTCAATTCTTGACGAGCTTGAAGCTGAAATTTTTTCCAATTGAGGGTCAGTCCTAGATTCGAGAATAGAGAAAGCGTACTCCTGACCGCTTCCATTGTTGAGTTTCTGGTTGGACCTTTTAACAGCCAGTCATCGAGGTATGGGAAAAACTTGTTTTCCCAAGGACCTCAACATTGCTGCCACCGGAGCCAGACATTTGGTAAAGATTCTGGGGGCCGATTTTAGGCCGAACGGGAGCACTTTGAACTGAAAATGGACGCCAGCCACTTGAAACCTTAGGTATTTGCGGTGTTTCGGGTGAATAGGGATGTGGAAGTAGGCGTCTTGCAGATCCAGAGAAGCCATAAAGTCCCCTTCGTTGAGACAATTCAGAATGTCCTTCAACGTTACCATGCGAAAACTCTGTTTCTTTAGATACTTGTTGAGTTTGCGCAAATCCAGAATTGGACGCCACTCTTCTGAATTTTTACCTACGAGGAAGAATCGAGAATAAAATCCTTTCCCTTTCTGAGAGGGAGGAACACGTTCTATCGCATTCTTGTTTTTCATCTTTAAGGCTTCTTTGAAGAGTAAGTGAAGACGAGGGGGAGGGGGACCCCTGGGCGGCGTTGTTGGAGGCTTCTGTAAAAACTCCAGAGTGTGTCCATTCTTGACAAGATCCAGGACCCACTGATCTGAGGTTATCTTCTGCCATTGGTGGTAAAAGGCGGAGATCTTGGCGCCCACGGGAAGGGAAAGGTGAATGGCTGACATCCGGCAAAGCTCATTGGCGCTTGTTTGAATCTCGCCCTTGAGTGCTTGAGCGTCGTTTCCCTCCTTGCCGAGAGAAAGAACCAGAGGCAGGCTGTCTGTAAGAGGATTGATAGTAAGGTTGTTTGTAGTTAGATTGGTATTGACGATTCTGTTGGTTAGAATAATTTCCCCTGGAGGAGCAACCACAGCCTCTTGCTCCTCTAAAGGATCCCCTCTTGTATTGCAGGGTACCAAGCGATTTAGCTGTGTCTGTATCAGTTTTTATAGCCAGCAAAGCGTCATGGATGTGCTTCCCAAAAAGTGAATCTCCATCGAATGCCATGTCCAAGATTTTTGTTTGGACCTCAGGCCTGAAGGTGGTAGCCCTGAGCCAACCTTGACGCCGAAGTACAGCTGCTCCAGCTAATTGCCTGAAATTGGTGTTTGAAATATCCAGGGCGCAATCAATGATTTCTGAAGCTGCCCTTTCACCCTCCTGTACAATCCTGCGTACCTCCTGCTGATGATCCTCAGGGATTAAGTCAAGATATTCCGTCAGGTCGGACCACATCTGTCTATCATAACGAGCCAGGATAGCCAATTGTAAATTGTAAATTGATACTTATATAGCGCACTACTCACCCGCAAGGGTCTCAAGGCGCTTGTACGAATACCGCTGTGGAACCCCTCCTGGCTTTCCCTGTGAGGCGTCCACTCCTGGGCACCCCCAAGGTGGAGGCCAGGCATCCTTAGCGTTGTGGGGGCCGTTGTGGAGATTAAGCAAGCTATTGCCCAGAGTTGCAGAGTGGGACTCTAAGATTGGAATAGGCACCGAGGGGAGAATTATCAGGTCCGTGGAATTTTGAGCCCAAGACCCGCCGTGGCGGGGAATTGAACCCTGGTCCCGGGCCAGACCTCTGCATCAGGGTCCGCCGCTCTAACCATTGAGCCACACTTCTCCACAATGAATTAGCTGTTTTAATGGAGGCTGCTGCATTTGTCAAAAACTTCTTCCGAATGGCATCCAGTCTCCTGCCCTCCTTGTCAGGTGGTGTTGAAATGCAAGCAGAAGGATTCTTGGATTTCTGCTGCGCAGCCTGGGATATGACAGAACCTCTCTATTCTTGAAAGGACTGCAGGAATGGAAGCTGGCGTTTTCATGATGGTGAGGCCCTCTTTCCAAATATAGTCAATAATGGGTATCGCTCTGGTAACTCTGCAATATCCTTCTTTAAAGTCATGCAAAAAGCAGTCCGACTGCTCAACTGTGACGGCCAACTCAAATCTATTAGCAGCTCGTTGCATAATATTGTGAAAGCCGCCAATATCTTCAGGTGGTGAATCTGAAGGACGGGGAGCAGGCGGCGAAGGCATAGGAATGACATAATCCTCCCAAGGATCTATAGGTGTCTTATCCGGCAACTCGCCGTCTTCCCTGCTTTCTTCGTCATTAGAAGAAGTATCTGTGTCATTTTGAGGAGCTGGACCAGTATCTTGTCTTGGCGACAATGAAGCTAGCGGTGACGGAGGTCTTGGGACGTCAACTGGAATAGGCGACCCAGTGGGTGCAACCGGAGTTGGTGGAAATCTCTGGCGATAATTCGCCAACATAGCCTGCAAATCCTGAATTAAGGTAGATGGCAAATGAGTAGTGTCCTCAGACCGAGAAGGTCTAGTGTGGGGTGATTGATATGGCATTGAATAAACGTCATGCAAATAATGACCATGGTCATCATCATCATCATCCTCCTGATATTTAATATTCAATTGGGAAGGGTGACGGGCAATTCCAAAAGGACCGTCATCTTCTTCACCTTCATCCGATTCCTCCTCCACATATGTCTCCAAAATGTGTGATGGTAAAAGTGGAGAAATGTGAGAATAATCTTGCCTTTGATACGTTTTCATTTGAAAATGAATATATTGAATATTTGTCTGAGGTGAACTGTGCAACAGATGAGCAGATGTCACTGTAGAAGCCACTGTTATAGGGATTCCCGTCGATGGTACTGTCAGTGACAAAGATGTTTCCGTCGACGAGGTCGTCAATGGTGTCTTCGTCGACGAACCTTTCGTCGTCGGGACCGTCGATGGTGTCTTCGTCGACGAGTCCCTCGTCGTCGGGACCGTCAATGGTGTCTTCGCCGACGAGTCCCTCGTCGTCGGGACCGTCGATGATGCCTTCGTCGACGAGTCCCTCGTCGTCGGGACCGTCGATGATGTCTTCGTCGACGAGCCCTTCGTCGACGGGTCCGTCGATGGTGCCTTCGTCGACGAGTCCTTCGTCGACGAGCTCTTCGCCGACGAGGCCGTCGATGGTGTCTTCATCGACGAGTCCTTTGTCGACGAGGCCGTCGATATCCTGGTCGACGAGTCCTTCGTCGATGATAAAGTCGAAAGTGTCTTCGTCGACGACGATGTCGGCTTCGTCGACAGAATTGTCGTCGACGGACCGGAAGATTTAGTTGACGGAGCCATCGTCGACGGAGACGTCGATGATGGAACAGACTGCAACTTGTTTTTAGTCAGCGATTGAGCAGACATCAGAGGTGAGGAAATAGCCGAAGTAGTAACCGTAGAAGCAGAAGAAGAGGCAGTAGTCGAGGTAGTAGTAGTAACAGACACCAGAGAAACAGTCTTAGCCTGGGCTGTACTCACAGTTGTTATACGTGAAGAAGCCGATGCACTCTTTGAGGGTTCTGAAGTTCTCTGAGAGGTTTTAAGTTTTTTCTTTCTCTCAGGAGAAGAACTTTCTTTGGATCTGGCTCTCTTGCTGGAGGCAGAGGCCTTGTCCTCATCATCAGTGGAAGAAGACTTCAACCACAAAAGAACCCTTGCCTCCCTATCCCTGATAGTTTTCTGAGGGAAGGTACGGCAAATCCTACAGTCCTTCACAACATGTGAAGGGTGTAGACCGTAAATGCAGTCAGAGTGATGGTCATCCACATGGACCCTCTTCTTGTAGCAGGTTCCACAAGCTTTGAAAAGAGCCTTCTTTTCAGACATTCTGAGGAAAAAAGTCAAAAACTGAGTAGGCACTCAGGGAGACTCCCTTACACACGAAGTGCGGTGAAAATCTGAGGAGAACTGCCTGAGCTGGGAAGGTTCTAGAGGGGGAGGACAGCTGATTGGCTGAGGCTACTATTTCAGGTCTTTTTACATAATGATGTAGATAGGCTGCTAAGTTTTGAGGCCTAGTTAGGCCTTTGGGCTTTTCCAGCCTACTACAAATAATTTTTTAGGCACTGCTTTTGTATATATTTATACCGTGGGACTCCCGCCTCGACGACGGGGAATGATTCTGGCATGTGAATCTATAAAAGATACCCTAATACTGGATAAAATGGGCTTTTCAACGGCTTACGCTGGATGGCGCTGTAAGCTAAGGAATAGTACGATTTACTATTCCAACACCTTCCCTACTGTACGTAAACTGGTGTTGGAATAGTAAATCGTACTATTCCTAAGTCCAGCACCCTCCAGCGCAAGTCGTTGAAATGACTTGCGTTGTAAAGCCTGTGTTGTAATATATCGTGATCAACATGATCGCGTAGTATCATCCTACATTCGATATGTCCATTCGACAAAATCAACGATTTAGCTGCATCTAAGAAGACAGCAGCTGCCTTGAGTTCTGTGTTTAACTGATGTGATAATGCAAATAAGGTGCAAATATTATGGGCTGTGGAGCGATGGGGTATGAACCCCGACTGATCCGGCATTATAATGTTGAGCATTAGCAGTTGTAGGCGTTTGGCGATTAATTTAGCTACTATTTTAAGATCTGTGTTAATTAATGGTATTGGCCTGTAATATTCACAGTTTTCTGGGTCTTTGTCATGTTTCAAGAGAGCTATGAGCATAGTTTCTCTTAATGTGGGCGGTAGTATCTGCTTACTATGGGCGTCACCATACATTTCTACAAGGTGAGGGGCTAGAAATTCAACGTATTCTTTGTAAAATTCACTAGTAAATCTATCTGGTCCAATGGCTTTACCATTGGGCAGTGTTTTAATCACATCTGTAACTTCTACTGTGACAGCCTGCAACAGATACTCCCTTGAGCATCCGATAGCCAGGCTATTGCGATATCCTCTAAGTATGTTAAAATGTCATGGGAGTTAGCCGTGCTACGTGATGCATATAGATCTCCGTATGTATCCATGAAGGCCTTCAGTATGCCTTCTGTATCATAATGCAGGATGCCCGAATTGTCTTTGATTTTAAGTACTGCATGTGCAGTATGCATTGCATCTTTTATGTGCCAATACATGACCTGGTCTACCCCCCTCCCCATATGCACGAGCAATAGGCCTCTTCAAAATGTACTTAAGTTTGTCCTCTGCAAACTCCTGATATTCAGATATTACTTTCCTTATGTCAGCCAGTATGGCCCTGTTTTGAGTGCGATCATATTCCTGTTGTAGGACTCTAAGCTTGGTTTCACGTTGGGTATCATTCCCCGTGCATGGAAAGAGGCGTCTGTTCGCCCAATATTAAAGAAGCTCACAACCGACCCCTCAATCCTTAGCAACTACCGGCCTATCTCCCTGTTGCCACTCTTGGGAAAATTGCTGGAAAGCATCATCAACAGACAGCTAAGTTCCTACTTGGAACTAAATGAAATCCTGGACCCATCCCAATCGGGGTTTCCTCCAGGTTTCAGCACGGAAACGGCCATACTGGCAGTGACAGATTCCCTCAGACAGACAATAGATGCAGGGGGCTCGTCGATACCGATTCTCCTAGATTTCTCCGCTGCTTTTGATACCATCTCTCATATAAAGCTAGCGGAGAGATTATCCGATTGTGGTGTCGGTGGGACAGCCCTGAAGTGGTTACAGCATTTTCTGTCTGAGAGAACCCAAACTGTCAGCCTTGGCCCTTATTCCTCAGCTAAAATGTCACTGGAGAAAGGTGTCCCCGTAGGGCTCCTGTTTAACTCTTATCCTTTTTAATAAATACATGGCCCCCTGGCGAGGATAGTGGAGCAGTTGGGCTTTGAGATCATCTCATATGCAGATGACGCACAGCTTATGTTCACTATCGGAAAAAACCATGAGCAAGAAAAAAATCAGTTTTTCCACTGGTATGAAGGTGATCTCTGACTGGATGACCGAAAACTGCCTTCAATTAAATCCAGAAAAAACAGAGATCATGCTGATGGGGAAAGCCTCGGACATCTGGTCAGAGGAATGGTGGCCCATCCAAATTGGCTCAGCTCCCACCTCTAAACTATCAGTGAAAACCTTGGGTATAAAAGTAGATCGACAGCTATCCATGAAGGACCAAATTTTGGCCACGACCAGCGCATGCTATTATAGAATACGACTCTTGTGAAAAATTCTTCCATTCATACCTACCCTGCATCTAAGGACACTAGTGCAGGCGATGGTAACCAGTCGCCTGGATTACGGCAATGCTCTGCTGGCAGAAGAAGGACAAACACATCTGGCCAAACTGCAAGTGGTTCAAAACACAGCAGCTAGAATGATCCTTAACCGTCCAGGGGGCACCCCTTCAATTCCATTGCTCAGAGAATTACATTGGTTATCGGTGAAAAAAAGATCTGTTTTTAAAATCTGCTGCCTAACCTTCAATGCCTTGAATAACAGAGGTCCTCTCTACCTACAAAGAAAACTCTTCAAATACTGCCCCTCTAGGAGACTTAGATCCAGCTCGCGGGGTCTTCTTTAGGTTCCCCGAATTCGCCTTACCCAGACTGGCGGAAGAGCATTCTCATTTCCTGCTCCAAAATACTGGAACCAGCTCCCCCAAAGCCTACTAGAAATCTCCAGTTACGGTATTTTTAGAAAACAACTGAAAACCTTTTTGTTTTAACCCACTTTCCATCTCCCCATGCTCCCTTCGCAGAATCCTATTCTTCTAGTCAGAGCCGAGATGCCCCAGGGTGAGTTGAGCGCTCTATAAACCTTTTAACATAACATAACATAACATTGTGGATGTCTTTCAGAATGCCAGCATTTGTACTAATATATACTCAACGCATGGTGGCCTTAAATGCCTCCCATAATAGGGTTGTCGACTGAGGGCCGCTTTAGCTGAAAATACTCTACTATAGCCTGTCCAATGGTATTATTATATGAGGAATCTAACAATGCTTTAGCGTTAAACCGCCATATGTATGGTGGTGGTGTATAATGGGGGAGTTCAATAGATAAGAGCACTGGCTTGTGATCAGACAGTGTTTTCAGCAAGTGTTGTATGTCTCATGTCCATGTAGTGGCCCCCTCAGTCGCTATCCAATAATCAATGAGCGACCAGCTATTTTGCACTGTGGAGTTATGTTTGGCTTCCATGTGGTGAGGATGCCGCAGTCTCCAGATATCCAACATTTTGAATTCTATCACACCATCCTTTACTGCCTTCACTACCCGTTTGTGTGGTTCCTTTATTACCCCATTTAAGGGTGAGGGGAGGATAGAAGTTAGGGAGGGTAATGGACTGCCCTAGATGGAAGGAAGTTACCACCTTAGGCAGAAAAGTAGCCCTGGTCCTGAGTACCATTCGTTCAGCATGAATGGTCAAGAATGGAGGCTTAGAACTAAGAGCTTGAAGCTCACTTAATCTCCTTGCCGAGGTAATTGCAATCAGAAAGACCTCTCAAGGGACACTTGTGCAAAGGTTCAAAAGGTGAACCCATTAAGAAAGTAAGCACAAGGTTCAAGTCCCATTGAGGCACAATAAAGGGAGTAGGAGGAAATGTATTTGTAAGGCCCTTAAGAAACCTTAAAACAATAGGAGATTTAAATAAGGACGGCTGATCCGGCAGGCAAAAGAATGCCGGTAAAGCCGAAAGATAACCTTTTCACTGTAGCTACAGCAAACCCTTGCTGAGCCAAAGAAAGCGCAAACTGAAGTATGTCAGACAATCGAGCCTTCAAAGGGTCAATGGAATTCTCCCCACACCAAGAGACAAATCTGGACCATCTATTAGAGTAGATAGACTTGGTGGAATCATGCCTGGCTGACAAAATGACATCCACCACATCATGTGGGAGAGAAAAAGAATTCAGGTTGCCCCGTTCAATCTCCAGGCATGAAGGTGTAAGGTCTGGAGGTGGGGGTGTAGAACCTGCCCCTCCATCTGAGAGAGGAGATCTGCCCTGAGAGGGAGATGGAGCGGCGGGAACGACGAGAGGTGGAGAAGATCCGTGTACCACACCCTTTTTGGCCAATCCGGGGCGATCAATATGACTTGGGCCCGGTCTTGACGTATCTTCCTCAGAACCCGAGGAATCAAGGGTATGGGAGGAAACGCGTAAAGGAGTTTTGAGTCTCAACTCAACTGAAACGCGTCCCCCAAAGCTCCCTGCATCGGATACTGGAGACTGCAGAATGACGGGCAGTGAGCATTCTCTTGAGTGGCAAACAGGTCCACCCAAGGAGTCCCCCACGACTGAAAGACGTGACGAACCACCTCCGGATGAAGCCGTGATCGGCCAAGAACTGCCGACTGAGACTGTCTGCACGTACGTTCAGAACCCCCGCCAGATGATTTGCCATAAGACAAATCTGATGGTCCTGAACTCAGGACCAGAGACGCAGAGCCTCTCTGCAGAGACACCGCAAGCCCACTCCTCCAGGCTTGTTGACATACCACATTGCAGTCGTGTTGTCCGTTAGGACCTGAACAGACTGACCGCGAAGGGATGGGAGGAAGGCCTTGAGTGCCAAACGTATCGCCCGCAATTATAGAAGGTTGATGTGAAGCAACCTTTCCTTTGGAGACCAAAGACCTCCAGATCCCCCAGATGAGCAGCCCACCCTAGAGTGGACGCATCCGTTATCACTGGGGCCAACGATGGAGGCAATTGAAAGGGCTTTCCTTGAGACAGATTGCCCTCCACACTCCACCAAGTCAGATCCGCCGCAGCTTCCCTGGAGATCCTCACTGACTCCCTGAGATCTCTGTTGTGTTGATACCACTGCCTGCGGAGGCACCACTGGAGTGCCCTCATATGCCAGCGTGCATGGGTGACCAACAGAAAGCAAGAAGCCGTCAAACCGAGCAGGGGTAGGACCTTCAGGACTGGAACAACCGCTCCATTGTATAATAAAGGAATCATTTCCTGTATGTCGCGAATCCTTTGGGGAGGAGGGAATGCCCGACACACAGTGTGCACCTATGAACAGGTTGCGCTGGGAGGGCACCAGGTGAGATTTGGGCACATTTATCAAAAAGCCCAATCTGTACAACAATTGAGTTGTGCAATGCAGATGATGGAGCACCTTCTCTGGAGATTCCGCTTTGATCAGCCAATCGTCCATATAAGGGAATACTGGAATCCCCAACCTTCTGAGATGTGCCGCCACCACCACCATCACCTTGGTGAAGACTCGAGGCGCAGAAGTAAGACCAAACGGAAGGACCGCAAACTGGTAATGTTGCGAACCCACCGTAAAACGGAGATACTTCCTGTGCCACTTTAGGATGGGGATGTGGAAATAGGCATCCTGCACGTCGATCGACACCATCCAATCTTCTTCCACCAGCGCCTGAAGAACCTGCGCAAGGGTGAGCATCTTGAACTTCTCCTGTTTCAGGTACAAGTTAAAGATCCTGAGGTTCAAGATTGGACGAAGTCTGCCATCCTTGTTGGGTATCAGGAAATACTGGGAGTAGCATCCCTGACCCCTTTCCTGCTTTGGAACCACCTCTATCGCGCCCTTTCTCAGCAACGCCAGGTCTTCCTCCTGCAGGAGAAGCAGGTGGTCCTCCGAGCCAAAACCTTGGCAAGGAGGATAATTTGGGGGAAATTCCTTAAAGGGAAGAGCATACCCATTCTCCGCGATATTGAGAACCAAAAGGTCCGATGTGACCAATTCCCAATCTCGTAGAAAATAGGTAAGCCGACCCCCCACAGGACCCGCATGATCCGCATGATCCGGAATGGCGGATCTAGGGCTGCTTTGCTGATGTTGGAGGGGGGTGGGAAGATGAGGAAGAGGAGGAGGAGGAAGCTTGATGTCCTCAAGGACGAGCTCTCTGTCTACCCCTGTAGGATTTGTATAGAGAATTTTGCTGTTGCTGCTGCTGTTGTGGCTGTTTGTAGGCAAAAAAGGAGGACCTTCTGAATCCCCTATACCTCTTGCCTACAGTTCCCCTGGATTGCAAACCCAAGGATCTGTCCGTAGCTCTGCTGTCCTTGAATGTCTCCAACGCAGCATCAGCCTTTTTACCAAAAAGGCCCGAACCATCGAAGGGAAGATCCATTAAAGCCACCTGGACATCTGCTGAAAATTGAGAGGACTTTAACCAGGCCGCTCTTCTGGTGGCAACCTAAGATCCCATCACTCTCGCCACCGAGTCAGCAGTGTCTAACCCACTCTGGATAACCTGCCGAGCAGCAGCCGGAGTGTCAACCAGCACCTCATTGAAATTTTTTCTATCCTCCTCTGGAATCTTAGGAGCCAGCTGTTTGACAGAATCCATCAAAGAATTGATATGGCGTCCCAAGAGACATGTAGCATTTGTTGATTTGAGAGCAGTACTCGCTGATGATAAGACTTTCTTCGCAGCTTGGTCCTGCTTTTTTGACTCCTTGTCCCCAGGCACCTGAGGAAAAGCACCTGCAGATTTTTTGGAGCAGGCAGCCTGCACAACCAAGCTCTCCGGCAAAGGGGGCAAAGATAAAAGTCTGGGTCACCCAGAGCCACCCTGTACCTTCTCGCAACAGCTTTTGAAACAGCAGGAGCAGTAAGAGGTCTTTTCCACACTTTTAAAATTGGCTCCGCCAAAGCATCATTGAAAGGAAGCATGGGCTCCACAACAGAGTATGGCGAATGGAGGACCTCTGTTAAAATGTTCGATTTAAACTCTGCAGTTGGAAGAGTTAAGTTCAGTAAATCCGCCGCCTTCCTGATGACAACGTGGTATGGTGTCACATCCTTAGAAGGGGCATCAGAAACAGAGGCTAAATCCCAATCAGGAGACAGCTCCAGTCCACTAGCCTCCCTTAGATCGTCAAAGAAATCCTCTGAATCCTGCAGCTCACCCTCTTCAATTTCTGCTTCTCTGTTCCTTTGCTCCTCCAGGAGTCGCTGGGCTTCACGCCTCAACCTCTCCTTCGGGAATGGCATCGACGGATCCGGAATCGACTCCGACGGAGCCGGAGCTGGCGTTTAGCTCGGAGCCGGAGGACCAGGCCGTTGTTCTCGAGGTCGGGCCGGATTGGGCGGTGAAGAGGGCATCGGCGTCCAAGGCTTCGGCGGCGCCGAGAAATGCAAGGTGGGTCGGAGCCAGCATAAATGGCATGAAGGGCGCAGGAGCATAGGTCTGGGGAACCCCCAGATTAAAAGCCATTGGACCCATGGGACCAACCGGTGCTCCAGAGGGGTACATGGCTCTGGAATAGACTCCATACATTGCATTAAAAAACTGAGTAGGGTCTTGACCTGGAGCCGGAAAAGAAGGATAAGAACCCACAGGCTGCTCTCGAATAACCGGAGTCATCTCGACCTTTACCTCGGGTTGGTGCACCGGGGTCGTCGAACCCTCTGGCAAAGGAGCCTCTTCTTTCTCCCGGGCCGGTGATTGAGAAGGAACCGGAGAAGGATTCGACACCGGAGCCGGTGAATGCACCGGCGACTCCACAGGCGAAGCCTCACCCTCCAGGTTCTGAACTTCTGGAGAAGGAGAAATCTCATCTTTGCGATGTCTTCTCAACGGCGACTTCGGTCTCGAGTCCGAATCCTTCCCAGAATGATGTTGTGACCCATGCTTTTTCTTCTTGTGCTTCTTCTTAGCTGATCTGGAAGCATGCCCCGAAGAAGACCTCGAGTGCGACTTCTAGCGAGACCTCGACCTCGACCGTCAAGACCGCGACCTCGAGCTCTTCCTGTCCTTCTTGCTTTTCAACTTAGCAACAAGGAGCTTCGCCTCTCTCTCACGAAGGGCCTTGGGATTCATCTTCTTACAAGAAGAACACCCCTGAACATCATGGTCCGAGCTCAGGCACCAAACACAGTCCTCGTGCGGGTCCGTAATCGACATCATCTTACCGCATTCACCACACGGCTTGAATCGGGTCTTTTTCGAAGACATGTTGACTGGAAAGAACAAGAAAAAAAAGAATCAACGATCAGTAACAAAGTTACCATCAAGCTACAGAGGATCTATCGAAAACCGGGAACTGATGTCATCACGCCAACGTGGGCCTATTATGGTGTCGGTGACGCCAGTGGAGCCATGCGCTATGCCGTTCTTCTGTGATGTCGTACCACGTCAGCGCAAAGCTACAAAAAGAATTTCTGAATGTTGCTGATGCAGGGGGATATTCACAAGGTGAGGAATCACAAGGTGAGGAATCCACTGGCAGATGTATCCATCAGAATGTTTTTTACAGAATGCTTTATCTGTGCTTCAATAAGGAAAAGGGCGTTGTTCACGTTTTCCTCTCCTTTGTTTCTTCTCAGGTGTGCCGTTTCCGGAAGACGGGATCCCAGGAGGTTTACAGGGGCAGAACAACACAAGCAACGGAAAAAAAAGAAAGGAAAAACAAAACATCACAGGCTTTAGGTGCAGTTAGGGCTCTTGGGCTGGTATTTGTCAAGGTAGGGGGGGTGGTGTGCTATGGCTTTCTTTGTAACCCACCACCCACACGTAACCCAGGTGCCCGTAGCACGAACCGCCTTATGCTGCAACTCTCCTGAGTTGCAGCGGCTCCTTCACTTCCTCCAGGGACCACCACTCTTCCCACCACATGTCGGGGGCTTCTCTGTCCTCGTCGTCCTTGGCAGCGTCGTCGTGGGTAACAGTGTCATCCTGCGCAGCAGCGTTCTGACTGACAGTCTCCTTGAGTCCTGTCTCAGCTCTCACCAACTCCCTCTTGTCACCGGTCTTTGTTCAGTTTGCGTTTTCCGTGTTATTCCCTGCAATCTTTCTCGAGCCTTTCTTTTTTTCACAAACCTCTTCCGGATTGTTGTTGTTGTCCCTCTTCTCTGCCTCCTTTTCTTCTCCTTCTCTCGTCAGGGATTGGTTCTGGGGGCTCACATGATTGTCCAGGGGTTGGTCCCGCACCAGGCTCGCTGATTCTCTGCTCTGTAGAGGAGAACAGTCCTTCGTTAATGTTGACATTCTCTTCCAGGGCTCGTCGGCGGAGTAAGAATCCAGGACGTATGGACCCCATGGCTGAGAAGTAGGAGGCAGGTTAGGGTTTCCGGGAGGTGTCCACAGTGGTTCCTCACAGGCCCATATAAATTAATCAGCCCTATATGGTGTCCTCTAACATGACCAGAGACAATAATATATCGGCCTAGGTCATCCGTTATAGTTTGGTCCACAAGGAATTGTACACCCTTCTTCACGAGTATTATGACTCCTCTACTTTAAGTGGAGTATGACGATGTTATTACAGTTTCAGCCCACTTGCTTCCTAAGGTACATTTAGCTGCTTTTGCGAGGTGAGAATCTAGCAAAAGGGCTATATCACTGTGGTGTCTCTCTGGATAGGCAAATACCTGGCATATATTCTTGGGGTTATTTAGGCCTCTGATATTCGAAGACAATAATCTAATGTGCAATGGTTTTAATCTATTCTCCATACTCTAATATAGGAAGTCTATTTGGACATGATATACCTTCTCCTCATGCATACATTGTATGCAATATAGAGCAACGTCAGGGTTAAACATAGAGGACCATTTATGAAATGGAATTCTGTAGTGTACTCTGCTTGTAAGTGCCTATAAAAGAACAATAAACATACCCTTAATCCCCCCCCACTTCAGCATCCCGATTATGCCAAAGAAACACCCTTACAAACAACACTAACATTGTGCAAACAGTTACGGGGAGCACCCTGGGGGGGGGGGGGGGGGGGGAGACTAAGTGCTCACATCTAAAACCATAAAGACAGTGTGGTTGGGTGTTACCTGAGTAGTTTGGCTCTATATATATATATATATATATATATATATATATATGAGGATGATTACGATAAGCACTTAGTGATAGTTCGAGCCCTGGTCACAGTGTTGCTTTAACATTTTAAAATCTTAATACTTCGTTCAACATATACAGTTCCTGATGGTTTCTTATTATTACCCCATATGGCTAGTTGTGATCAACTATCTAGGCACATAATCAAGAGATATTTGTGCTCACCACTGTATGTTGGAGCATCAATTAGTCAAAGTTGTATATCGGGTTGACTCATATATGTACATGGAAGTCATAATGTCCGTGTCCCTGATAGTCCACACTGGTATTACGTACCTACCAGCTTGTACAAGATAGATCAAGATATAGTCATATGTAAGCATTTAAAGTCCCTTATGGTAACTGTGATTACAGAGCATGTCATGTACATTACCACCAACTTCAGCCTTTTAAATCTGATTCCAGGTCGGTGTTTACTTGTCCCTGTGCATTTCTTCTGGTGAGTGTCTTTTTGAGGAAGTCTTGTGCTGCCTTTGGCGTTGATAGTATTTTTGTATGTGCATCATGGTTTATGCACAGTCTCACCGGATATCACATAGGGTATTCAATGCTCATATCTATCAGCTTTTTTTCACAGAATTAAAAGCTTTATGCGCTGCTTGCACTACCATCGTAAAATCCAGATAGAACAATACTTTATTGCCCTGGTAGGTAATGTCCTTTTTCTCCCTCGTTAAGCGTAAGATCACATCACGATGCCTGTAATTAAGGACACGGGAAATGATGGGTCTCGACCGGGCACCCGGTGGTGGTGCAGGCGCTAGCGATCGATGGGCCCATTCAATGATAAACACAGGGTAAAGGTTGTCAGCTCCAAAGATATCTCGTAGCATATCTTCAACATATGTTTTTAATCTCCCCGTATTAGTACTTTCCGGAATTCCCATAATGCACACGTTATTTCGTCGAGATCTCGCTTCTAAATCGTAATTTTTTTTTTAATGACATCTAGGATCCTTTCCATCTCCGTGCATTTTCGCGTTGCCGTACTAGATTTGTCTTCGAACGCAGAGTTCAATCAATCAATCAGTGACACTTATAAAGCGCGCTACATACCCGTAGGGTCTCAAGGCGCTGGGGGGGGGGGGGGGGTGCCGCTACTGCTCGAACAGCCAGGTCTTCAGCTTCTTCCTGAAGGAGAGGTGGTCTTGGGTCAGGCGCAGGTCGGGAGGGAGGGAGTTCCAGGTCTTGGCAGCCAGGTAGGAGAAGGACCTTCCTCCTGTCGTCGCTCTTCGGATGCGGGGGACGGCGGCGAGGGCGTGGTTGGCTGATCGGAGGTGGCGTTTGGGAGCGTAGAAGTTGACTCGGCTGTTGAGGTAGCTCGGGCCTTGGTCGTGTAGGGCTTTGTGTGCGTGGGTGAGGAGGAGGAAGGTGATTCTTTTGTTGACGGGGAGCCAGTGAAGGTCTCTCAGATGTCCGGAGATGTGGCTGGTTCGTGGGATGTCGAGGATGAGTCTGGCTGAGGCGTTCTGGATCCGCTGGAGTCTCTTCTGGAGCTTGGCGGTGGTGCCGGCGTAGAGGGCGTTGCCGTAGTCCAGCCGGCTGGTGACGAGGGCCTGGGTGACGGTCTTTCTGGTCTCGGTGGGGATCCACCAGAAGATCTTCCGTAGCATGCGTAGGATGTTGAAGCACGCCGAGGAGACGTTGTTGACTTGCCTGGTCATGGAGAGGGAGGAGTCCAGGATGACGCCCAGGTTTCGTGCATGGTCTGTCGGTTTGGGTGCGGTGCCCAGGGCGGGAGGCCACCAGGAGTCGTCCCAGGCGGAGGGTGAGGAGCCCAGGATGAGGACCTCCGTCTTGTCCGAGTTCAGTTTCAGGCGGCTGGTCGTCATCCACTCGGCTACCTCTTTCATCCCTTCGTGCAGGTTGGCTCTGGCGGCGGCGGGGTCGTTGGTCAGGGAGAGGATCAGCTGGGTGTCGTCGGCGTAGGAGATTATGCTGAGGTTGTGTTTGCGTACGATGGCCGCAAGGGGGCTCATGTAGACGTTGAAGAGGGTGGGGCTCAGAGATGATCCTTGGGGGACGCCGCAGATGACTTCGGAGGCCTCTGACTTGTAAGGTGGTAGGCGGACTCTCTGTGTTCTTCCGTCGAGGAAGGAGGTGATCCATTTCAGCGCCTTGTCCTGGATGCCGATGTTGCTGAGGCGCCGTACTAGGGTGCGGTGGCAGACCGTGTCGAATGCCGCGGAGAGGTCTAGGAGGATGAGGGCCGCTGTTTCTCCATTGTCCATCAGGGCTCGGATGTCATCGGTGGCGGCGATGAGGGCGGTCTCAGTGCTGTGGTTGGCTCGGAAGCCGGACTGTGAGGGGTCGAGGGATCCGTTCGTCTCGAGGAAGGCGGCCATCTGCTTGTTGACGGTCTTCTCGATGACTTTGGCTGGAAACGGGAGGAGCGAGATGGGGCGGTAATTCTTGAGTTCGGTGGGGTCCGCTGTGGGTTTCTTGAGTAGAGCGCTGAGTTCGGCGTGCTTCCAGCTCTCGGGGAAGGTGGCGGTGTCGAAGGATGTGTTGATGATGTCTCGCAGGTGGGGTGCGATGACAGCGTCGGCCTTGTTGAAGACGTGGTGAGGGCAGGGGTCGGTCGGTGATCCGGAGTGGATGGAGTTCATCGTGCGGATGGTGTCTTCGGTGATGATCGGGGTCCAGGCGTGGAGGGTGGTGGTGGGGGGGGGGGTGGTTGTTCGGTCATGGTGTGCGTTGGTTGGTTGTTGAAGCTGTTGTGTATGTCCGCGACCTTGTTGTGGAAGTATGAAGCGAGGGAGTTGCAGAGGTCTTGCGATGGGATGATGTCGTTGTTTCCTGCGCTGGGGTTGGAAAGCTCTTTCACGATGTTGAAGAGTTCCTTGCAGTTGTGTGCGTTGTTGTCCAACCGGTCCTTGAAAGCTGTTTTCTTGGCGGCGCGGATCAGCTGGTGGTGTTTCCGGGTGGCAAGTTTGAAGGAGGTCCTGTTGTCCGGTGTCGGTTCCCTTCTCCAGACTTTCTCGAGGGCTCGGCAGTTCTTCTTGGAGCTCTTGAGTTCGTCGGTGAACCATGGGGCCTTCTTGCTGCCGGGTCTGCTAGGCGGGGTCCTCAGTGGGGCGAGTTCATCCGCGCAGTTGCTGATCCACTTCGTGAGGTTGTCGGCGGCCTGGCTGGGGTTCGCTGAGCTGGCAGGAGGGTGCTGGCTCAGGGAGGTGGCGAGCTGGTCTGCTGTGATCTTGTTCCAGCTTCTGCGGGCGGTCTGTTTCTGGTGGTGGTTGGTCGTCGTTCTCTTGAAGGTGAAGTGGATGCAGCTGTGGTCCGTCCCTTGAAGCTCAGTGGCGTGGCTGAAGTTGATGTCTGTGCTGGAAGAGAAGACTGCGTCGAGTGTGTGTCCGGCGAGGTGGGTGGGGGTGGACACCAGTTGCTTGAGTCCCAGGTTGGCGAGGTTGTCAAGCAGGGTGCTGGTGTTGCGGTCGTTGTTGTTCTCCAGATGGAAGTTGAGGTCTCCCAGGAGGATGTAGTCAGCGGAGGGGAGGGCATGCGGGCTGACGAAGTCGGCGATGTCCTCGCTGAATTGCGTGCGTGGTCCCGGGGGTCGGTAGATCAGGGTGCCTCTGAGGGTGGTGTTCGGGTTGGTGTGGATCTGGAAATGCAGGTGTTCGGCGCTGGTCAGGGTGTTGTCGGTGCTGGTCGTGAGACGGATGGTGCTCCTGTGGACGATGGCGATGCCTCCTCCCATCTGGTTGGCGTTTCGGTCCCTCCGGACGATCTTGTAGCCCTCTGGGATAGCGATGGCGATGTCGGGAGCTGAAGAGGTGTTCATCCAGGTCTCCGTGAGGAAGGCAACGTCAGGGGCTGTGGCGTCTAGGAGGTTCCAGAGTTCGATGGCGTGTCTGTGGACGGAGCAGGTGTTGAGCAGGATGCACTTGAGGTGGGTGCTGCTGGTGTTTGACTTGGCGGGTGTTGGTGCGAGGCAGGTCCGGATGCAGGAGAACTTGCAGGCGTGGCAGCTGAAGGGACCGTGGGTGCGTCGTGGAGTGGCTTGGTGGCACTCTGGGCGTCGGCCGGTGTTGAGTGCGGTGAGGGTGGCGGCGGAGTACGTCAGGCGGGTAGGTCGGGGTCTTCGAGGGCCCGGGGTCCTGGCGCTGGTCGCGATTCTGCTGTGTTTAGTCTTTCGCCATCTATGGCTTGTAGGCTTAGCTATATGGCTTGTAGGGCCGCTTCCATGGCAGAATTTGTTGCATGTTCCATGTCTAGTTCAGTGTCCGAATGCGCCGCTGTTACTTTAGGCGTGCGGCGGGTGTCAAAGGAGAGTTTTGGTTGTTGTTTGTCCAATTTATCCATGATACCAGCAATCTTGTGAGCGCGATAGGGAGTAGTACTTGCGACTTCGTCTGTTCGCATGATGTATATTCTTTTAGCTGCCATGGTGTACAGTGCTATTGCATTGATAAGCCTACTCGTAAGCAATTGGTGAAGCTGTGGTGTGGCTTTCGGGCTGGTCTACGCTCCTTATTGCGCCACCAGCGAAAGTATGTTCCACTGATGTTTAACAAGCCAGCTAGCGCCCAGTTCGCAACATGTGCTTTTTAGCATAGACTTCCTCTGTGATGGTGGATATGCGCACCCTACTGCGTTACGGCACACATTGATGAGATACGCACTGTGTTTCACGTGGAATGTGTAATACACAAATATCAGCCTTCAGCTGCCAATTTGCGTATGTGGCAGTTTTTGGGCACTAGGACGCTTTGCATTTGAAATGATGGCGATCCAGAGCAGGTGTGTTCTCTACATCCAAACTCCTGCAAGGTACTTTCATTGGCGACGATTTGCAGCGCTATCTGCTGGAGTGCACAGATGCCATGAATATAGGGCTCCGTACTAACTGGTAAGCGGTTTGGGTAGTGTCTATGCTCTGAAGCTCGTCAGCGTATGTGTCAAGGTGCCGCCTGCATATTTGGTAAGTGGGAGTGCAGCGCCCTGCCACTTGATAACTGCGCAGCACTTGCCTGAAAGGTACAACCTTCACTTCAAGCGTGACAGATCAGCTCCCTTCGCCCAGACAAATGTTCCTCTGTGATTCTGCTGTCCAATTTTTGGACGATGTGGGGCCTTTTCACCAGGCGAGGCATGTCAGTGGACTAGTCTTCGCGGTCCTCCGCCATTTCCCACTGCTGCCTTCCGAAGTCGTATGGGGCCATGAAACGCTTCCCAGCTGGACAAATGTTAATATTGCTCTCTTATGTCGGATTGCAGCAGTGCGGGGAGCTTTTGATTAGCCTGTTGTAGCTCCAGTAGCGAGCGGGTTCGGTGGTCGAAGCCTAGTTTCACTTTCACTTATTACACTGCGCTCGTCGCCGCCATGTTGTTTGAGCTGGAGAGTGAGATATGTCTCACCTTCAGAGTCAATTTTTACTGCAATGACACAATATCCTGTATATTTGACACCGGTGTCTCATTGTGCAGTAGTTCAGACACAAAATTCAGTGCTTTTTACCCGTCAAAGTTCGCCAAATGCTGTAGTTTATTGATGTCCCTGACCAGCGGAGCAGCACTAATGTGCAGCCATTCCGCAGCACACCCTCTAGCACCCCCCTTCTTTTGGCACCTTAAGTCAAGTATTGGTCGTAAGGGTCCATCCACCTTTGGTATGAGAAAGTACGTGGAATACACGCTCTTGTTCCTTTCCTTGTATGGTACTTTCTCTATAGCATTTTTGTTCAGAAGCTCATGTGCTTTTTCCAGCAAATGAGATATTTCTTTTGCTGAATGAATCTTGTTGTTTGGTTTTTTGCTTGGAGGTTGTTTTACAAGTTCTATGCAGTATCCGCATTGTATTATGTTTAATATCCATTTTTCGGATATAATTTTCTTCCACTCCTGGAAAAAGTTTCTTATTCTACCTCCCACTGGTGTTATATGTTGGAGGAATTGTTTGTTCTTTGGGACATCTTCTTTTGTTATGTTTGTCTGTTGTTGCACTCTCTGAGATCTTGTTTGCGTAAACCTTGCAGTGAAGTCACTTGGAGGTGAGTTGCTGTCCCCCTTTTTGCGGTTGGCCTCTTCCTCGAGGGCACCCTCGAAAGGATTGTCTTCCGTGTTGGTATTGCCAACCTTGTTGTTGTTGGCCCTGGCTTCCACCATGGCCCCCTTGTTGAAATGTTTGGGGTGAGGCTACAGGCTGGTGGTTACCTCTGCCTGCTGGTCTCCAAGATGGTGCTCCCCTACTCATGCCTCTGAATTGTAGTGCCCCCAAGGACCTTGTAGTCTCATTCTCGTTCTTTAATTGATTTAATTTCTCGTCCACAGCTGTTCCGAATAGTTGTTCACCATTGAATGGGGTGTTTAATATGTTATTTTGTACTTCTGGTTTGAAACCTGAAATTCTTAGCCAGGCGTGCCTTCTCTCAGTGACCCGATCATCATCTGTCTGCTAGATGTTTCCGCTGCATCTAGGGCTGATTTTAAACATGTGTTTGCCATGTTCTTCCCTTATTCCACTAAGTGGCTTGCCCTTCTTTGGAATTGGTCTGGCAGATGTTTTAGTAGTTCACCTACGTGCTCCCAGTGTTGATATGCATGTCTATTGATTAATGCATTTGCATTTGCGATGCGCCACTGAACTGCCACACGTCCTTCAACCTTTCTCCCCTTGAGATCCATTCTCTTGCTCTCGGTCTGGTGGTGGCCCCACATTAGTGGGTACATTTGCTCTCTTCCTAGCCATGGACGTTATCATAGAATCAGCTGGCACTGAACCCCTGATATACATAGGATCCTTTGAAGAATGTTTATATTTTTTCTCACCCCTTGGTGTTACCTCCTTGCATGTGGCAGGTTCTTTAAAGGCTTCCTTACCAAGGTCCAGCACACTTGGTAGCATGGGAAGGAATTGACTCCTTGTTTTTGTAGGCAGCAAGGTCTCTAGGAGAAAAGAGGATTGCGGTTTTTCCTCCTCTAACTGCACTCCATAAGTGTCTGCAGCCTTCTTTATCACCTGATTGTACATTCCAATGTCATCTGGTGGTGAGGGCCTCAAGGGGTATGAGTCTACCCCTTCTTCTGGTGATTCGGCAACGAGATCTTGCCACTGCATGTCTTGCGCCTCCGAGGTCGCCGAACCGTGTAAGTTTGGTCCTCTTCCGCTCCTTCGGCTTAGAAGTAGTACTCTTCTTCTTCCTCTTCCTCGACCAGTTCTGGCGTTATCGGCAGCTCTAGTTCTTCGACGTCTTTCGGCTTCGGTCGAAATTTTTGGCAGAATTTAGAATTGTTTCATTTTCTCGTTGAAATCCTTCTTGCGTTGCAAGATACTCGCAATTTTGCTTTTCTTTTTCTTTTCCAACTCCGACACATGTGTTTCGGCGTTGAGATTTTCTGCTTTTCTTTTGGAGTTTGTCGACTTCAAAGTTGAAGCTTGTTTAACCCTTTCTTTTTACAGCGTCGAAGAGTCCTTTTCGTGACCGCTCTTCGACAACTCTGTCTTTTCTAGGGTTTTCGCCATCTGGGAGTCTTTGTCAAAGGAACCATCGGACTGTTTGTCCTTGGGCCCACTAGTGGTAATCGAATGTTTCAATACCAAGGCTCATTTCGAGGACTTGGAGTCACTCTTTCATGGGTAGGCGGACTGTTTGGGGGTCGATGCTTCTCTTACCTCCTTCAGAGTTTTCTTTTCGACCGCGCCCAGCGCCAGGACCCTTGGCCCCCGCCGATGCAAAACCACCCGACGGACCTACGACGCCGCCACCCTCAACGCACTCAATGCCGGCCGGAACCCTGCCTGCTACCGAGCCACCCCGAAACGCACCCACGGACCCTTCACCTGCAAAGCCTGGCGCTTCACCTGCCTCCGAACTTGCACCGCACCCGCCAAGCCGAGCACCAGCAAGAACCACTTGAAGTGCATCCTGCTCAACACCAGCTCCGTCCACAGACACGCTGTGGAACTCTGGAACCTCCTCGACACAACTTCACCAGACGTCGCCTTCCTCACGGAAACCTGGATGAACGCCTCCTCAGCCCCCGACATCGCCATCGCCATCCCGGACGGGTACAAGATCACCAGGAGGGACCGCGTCAACCAGACTGGAGGAGGCATCGCCATCGTACACAAGAGCACCATCCGCATCACGACCAACTCCGACGACACCCTCACTGCCGCCGAACACCTCCACTTCCAGATACACACCGACCCCAAGACGACCCTCAGAGGCACCCTCATCTACTGGCCACCAGGACCACGCGCACAATTCAGCGAAGACATCGCAGACTTCATCAGCCCGCACGCCCTCCCCTCCGCCGATTACATCCTCCTAGGGGACTTCAACTTCCACCTGGAGAACAACGACGGCACCAACACCACCACCCTGCTGGACAACCTCAACAACCTCGGACTCAAGCTACTGGTGAACACCCCCACCCACTACGCCGGCCACACGCTTGGCCCAGTCTTCTCCTCCAGCAAGCACATCTCCTTCAGCCACTCCATCGGACTCCATGGGACGGACCACAGCTGCGTCCACTTCAGCTTCAGTAGGATCACCACTCACCACTACCCGCAACAGTTTCCCCACAGAAGCTGGAACAAGATCACCACCGACCAACTCACCACATCCCTGAGCCAGAACCCTCCCGCCAGCTCAACGAACCCCAACCAAGCCGCCAACAACCTCACAAGATGGATCACCAACTGCGCAGACGACCTCCCCCCACTGAAGACCCCCCCTCAGACCCGGCAACAAGAAAGCATCCTGGTTCACCGACGAACTCAGGAGCTCCAAGAAGAACTGCCGGGCCTTTGGGAAAGCCTGGCGCAGAGACCCGACTACAGACAACATGACCACCCTCAAGCACGCCACCCGGAAACACCACCAGCTGATCCACACCACCAAGAAAACCGCATTCAAGGAACGACTGGTCAACAATGCCCACAACAGCAAGGAACTCTTCAACATCGTCAAAGAGCTCTCGAACCCCAGCGCCGGAAACAACGACATCACTCCCTCGCAAGACCTCTGCAACTCGCTCGCATCGTTCTTCCACAGCAAGATCGCAGACCTACACAACAGTTTCAGCACACAGCCGACGCACCCTACGACCGTACCAACGCCCCCCACCACCACCATCCGAGCCTGGACCCCGGTCAACACCGAAGACACCATCCGCACGATGAACTCCATCCACTCCGGACCACCAACCGACCCCTGCCCTCACCACGTCTTCAACAAGGCCGACTCCACCATCGCACCCCACCTCCGGGACATCATCAACACCTCCTTCGACACAGCCACCTTCCCAGATAGCTGGAAGCACGCCAAACTCAGCGCCCTACTGAAGAAACCATCAGCGGACCACACTGACCTCAAAAACTACCGCCCTATCTCGCTCCTTCCATTTCCTGCCAAAGTCATCGAGAAGACCGTCAACAGACAGCTGGCCGCCTTCCTCGAGACAAATGGATCCCTCGACCACTCGCAGTCCAGCTTCCGAGCCAACCACAGCACCGAGACCGCCCTTATCGCAGCCACCGACGACATCCGAGCCCTGCTCGACAACGGGGAAACAGCGGCCCTCATCCTCCTGGACCTCTCTGCAGCGTTCGACACGGTCTGCCACCGCACCCTAGTGCAGCGCTTGAACAACGTCGGTATCCAGGAGAAGGCACTGGAATGGATCATCTCCTTCCTCGCCGGAAGAACCCAGAGAGTCTGCCTCCTCCGTTCAGATCCGAGGCCACCAAAGTCATCTGCAGCGTACCACAAGGATCATCACTCAGTCCCACCCTCTTCAAAGTCTACATGAGCCCCCTCGCAGCCATCGCACATCAACACAACCTCAACATCATCTCCTACGCCTACGACACCCAGCTGATCCTCTCCCTCACCAACGACCCCACAACCGCCAGAACCAACCTACATGAAGGGATGAAGGACGTAGCCGAGTGGATGAGGAAGAGCCGCCTGAAACTGATCTCAGACATGACGGAAGTCCTCATCCCGGGATCATCACCCTCTGCCTGGGACGACTCCTGGTGGCCCCCTGCCCTAGGCAGCGCACCCAAACCAACGGACCACATACGCAACCTGGGCTTCATCCTGGACTCCTCCCTCTCGATGACCAGACAAATCAACGCTGTCTCCTCGTCATGCTTCAACATCCTATGCATGCTGCGCAAGATCTTACGGTGGATCCCCACCGAAACCAGGAAGACGGTCACCCAGGCCCTCGTCACCAGCCGACTGGACTTCGGCAACTCCCTCTACGCCGGAACCACAGCCAAACTTCAGAAAAGACTCCAGCGCATCCAGAACGCCTCAGCACAACTCATCATGGACATCCCCCGACACAGCCACATCGCCGGACACCTGAGAGACCTGCACTAGCTCCCCGTCAGCAAGAGAATCACATTCAGACTCCTCACCCACGCACACAAAACTCTCCACAACCAAGGACCCAGATACCTCAACGACCGCCTGACCTTCTACACTCCCACCCGCCAGCTACGTTCGACCAACCACGCCCTCGCCGCCGTTCCCCGCATCCGAAGAGCCACAACGGGAGGAAGATCCTACTCCTACCTGGCAGCCAAGACGTGGAACTCCCTCCCCATCCACCTCCGCCTGACCCAAGACCACCTCTCCCTTCAGGAAGCAACTCAAGACCTGGCTGTTCGAGCAGTAGCAGACCCCCCTCCCCCAAGCGCCTTGAGACCCTCCGGGTGAGTAGCGCGCTATACAAATGCTTTGATTGATTGATTGATTGATTGATTGATTGAGGTGCACGTCCTCTTCGCCTTCAGGTCCTTTGGCGACGTTGTTATCTTCTTCGCTGGAGAGGCCCAGGTCTTGAAGCGACAGAGGGGGTCCTTGACCCTGCATGTTGTAAGTTGCTCTTCCTTGCCTCTCTCACCCTTAAAGTCTTTGGGGTGAATGCGGAGCATGCGTTGCAATCTTCGCTTTGGTGGTCCAGCGGCAGGCAAAGGTTACCGACCGGATGCTGATCCTTCTGTGCGTACTTGTGGTGACAAATGTCACAGAACTAGAATGGTGTCTTGTCCAGTACAGCGCACGGGAGCCCCCTGTATACGCATTCTCAATGGGACGTCGAAGTTTTGGTCTTTTTTCTCTTCGCTGTGTCCCAGTTCACCGACTCGAAGGCAGGTACGTCGATAAAGTTATTTTCATGGTGTTTTTATTATTTTTCATCGATTCTTCTCTCCAAACTTCTTAGGCTCCTTTCGTATCGATTCACACCCAAAGGGGGAAAAACAGAATCTGAACATGGTGACCAAAGATGGGAGCTTCCGGAGGAAGGGTGTCAACGTCACAGAAGGACACCAAATGGTGGTATGTCGACGTCCAAAGGCCTCGAAAAAGAAAAAAATAAATACTACAACTCCGGACCCAACCACTAGATGGCAGGATAATGCACGTCATAGTGAATCCAGAAAAGAATCACGCTGAAAAACTATCTTTTGTTCCCATTTTGAAAATACATAGGTTTCCTTGATACCTATTTTACCAAATGATTTGCTATATACCCGGTACACAATGAAAAACCATTGCAAGGCGAAGCTCAGTTATTGGCTCTGGAGTCCTCAGGCTCTTGGTGAACCTACAAGTCCTATATATCCCCACAACAAGAAGGGTCAAGGGGATGTAACCGAATATTGCTTTAAAAAATCTGTCATACTTAGAACAAGTTACAGGTGAAAAAGTTGACACAAATGGCTGCTTTTTTTCCAAATCATTTTTAATTTTTCTTATTTTCAACTGCTAGTTTCTATAAAAAAAAAACCTTGAAGGAGCTGCACAAATGACCGCTTGCTGAATTCAGAATGTTATCTACTTTTCAGAAATGTATAGCTTTCTAGGATCCATTATTGCTTTCATACCCCATTCTACCACTAACTGGAAGGAGGTTGAAAGCACAAAAAGTAGGCTATGTCCCAGTAAAATGACAAAACTGTGCAAAACAATTTTGGTTTTCTGACAAAAGTCTTTCTGTCCCGGAAAGCTGGGATACCATTTGCAGGGATTAAACCAGACACTTTCTTCTGCAGCCTTTTATCTCCATTTGTCCCCCCAAAACACATTTTGCTGTATTTTGGCTAATTTCTGGGTCATCTCCAGGGGAATCCACAAACCCTGGGTACCTTTAAAATCCTGATGATGTTGGAAGCAAAGGACACAAATTTGGCGTTGATACCTTCTGTGGACAAAAAGTTACAGGGGCCTAGCACGAACAACCCCAAATAGCCAAAAAAAGGCTTAGCACAGGGGGGAAAATGCCTAGCAGCGAAAGGGTTAACATGTCCATTTGTGTATTGTCTGTATATTCGTTGAGCAAACGAGAGCATGAGTGTATGAGGAAAAGGTTCTAGGTCTGTCACCATAGTTCTTGAAGGAACAGAGCTGTCATGTTCAGTGGTTGTCAGAACGGTTCGCTCCCTGTCTAGGTTAGGGTGGCTTATGGTGGCACTGTGCCCTAGCTGGTCCAAGGGAAAAACATACTTTGCAAGGCTTACAACATACAAGACAAGATGAATTTGCTATTAATGACCTGCACATCAAAGTGTCCCCTTAATGTAATAGTTCAGCAACGATAAACATAAATCAAGTATTGAGTGCAACCTTGGTGTCCAACGCTCATCCACCTAGGGCGTCAAGCTCTGCATCCACAATGAGTTTAACAGTTATCACATTAACAAAAAACACCAGAGCACATCACATATGGGTAACTTTCATCCTTTGTGCAATCTGCACTCTTCTTCAATCAAAAGAATTTTCAATCCGTGAGAATCACGTAGTGTAGATCAGTCAGATTTTATAACTTTATAAAACACAGTGTTCCACAGCCGAAATTAAAAAACCAACAATTCATTTTCATCTATTAAAATCGCAGTCTGAGCATTAACAGACATACAGCAAATTTATGAACATTTTTACATTTCACATGACATGTACGTAGTTAAACTAAACATGATCTTTTTGAAGTAATATATACCTTTATATTTGATTAATCGAGGATCATTCTTTGTGTAAGACCCAGAACTGTACAAACCCATCACTATTACGACTCCGTCGACATATCCCAAAAACGTCCCACAATCATACATACATTTGGTCTCCGATTCCCACTCCGAATTGCTTGAATTACTGTGATTTATTGAACTGGATCGAAGCATTCCACCATAGCAGTAATATAAAGTATAACAGCTGGTATTTGGCAGTGAACAAAGAATGTAAAGTGTTCAAAAAGGGTACAACATCTACCTAGGCAAGTTATTTATTGGATTAGAGTGGATCAGGTATTACAACATAGCAGCAATGAAGAATATAGTTGCTGACGATGGACAGAAAACAGAGAATGTATAGTGCTCCAAAAAGGGCATTAACATCTACCTATGCATGAATTAAGATTAATAAGAGAGTAACATACTAGGATGGAGACTAGCAAGATGACTATATTAGGATGATTAAATGATTGTTTGTAAATAACGTAGTATAAGCGAGTATTACTCTGAGTGGGAATCGGAGACCAAATGTATGTATGATTGTGGGACTTTTTTGTGATACGTCCACGGAGTCGTAATAGTAATGGGGTTTGTACAGTTCAGGATCTTACACATAGAATGATCCTCGATTAATCAAATATAAAGGTATATATTATTTCAAAAAGATCATGTGTAGTTTAACTACTTACATTTCATGTGGAATGTAATAATGTTCATATATTTGCTGTATCTCCGTTAATGCTCACATTGCGATTTTAACCCCTTCCCTGCGGATGACAAAGCCAGCTCGTCATGGGCGTTACCTGCGCTGCGCGGAAGACGAGCTGGCTTTGTCACGTTACGCGGGATTTTTAAAAATGCCGCGCACAGCGGGAAAAGCCGCCGCACCGATGCGGTTAATAGATGAAAATGAATTGTGTTGTTTTTTTAATTTCGGCTGTGGAACACTGTGTTTAACAAAGGAATAAAATCTGACTGATCTACACTACGTGATTCTCACGGATTGAACATTATTTTGATTGAAGAAGAGTGCAGATTGCCAAAATATTGGTGGCAGAAAATCAACCCAGAGAGATCTTCTCCATAGTCCACGACCTGGCCTATTCAGACAGGGCATCCCTTAAGCCCTTGCCCACTCAACAGTTATGTGATTCCCTTAACTTTTATTTTTTGGATAAAATAACCAACATCAAATTAAATATTCCTCCTCCCTCTCCTGCCTTCGTTGATCCTTCCCTCCCTACTGCCCGGTCTTCCCTCATTTCTATTCCACCGCTCACTGAGGATGCGTTTCTGGCCATTCTCCCAAAAGTCAAATCGGGTTCTCCGACGGATGTTTGTCCAGCCCGCATCCTCAAACATATCTATACAGCCTGTCCCTTGCCCCCTCTTACTTTTCTTAACAATTCTTAAACACAAGGGGTGGTGACGCCTTCCCTAAAATCCGCCACTATAGTGCCTATCCTCAAGAAAACGGGGACTGATCCATCCGCTCCAGCCAATTATCGTCCAATTTCTCTGCTGCCCTATTTGGGCAAGGTGCTGGAGCGGCATGTAACAACGGTTTTCAGCTCCTTTATTGAGGATAATGGCGGCTTAGCGCCCCGACAAGCAGGATTCCGACCTAGACACTCCACTGAGTCCGTTGTGGTGTCGGTCCTTAACAATCTTAGGGAGGGAGCAGACCAAAACCATCATCAGGCCCTGGTGCTCCTCGACCTCTCCGCCGCTTTCAACACGGTGGACCATTCCATCTTGCTGTCCCGTGTCGGAGCGGCGGGAATTGGGGGCTCGGCCTTGGTCTGGCTCTCCTCCTTTTTAAGGGACCGCACCCAGGCGGTCCGGCTGGGAGACTTTTCGGCTACCTTATTACCTGTCACTTGTGGTGTCCCTCAGGGTTCTTCTCTTTCCCCTCTCTTGTTTAATCTCTATATCTGTCCTTTGATTTTTGCTCTTCAGCAGCTGGAGGTCACCGTTTTCAACTATGCGGATGACCTCCAGCTTATCTTTAATCTTTCTTCCTCTCCTCATTCTATTTCTAATTTTCAGTCAGTTATGGTTTTCATCAGGGACTGGATGAACCACAAACACCTAAAGTTGAACCCGGACAAGACCGAGTTGGTCCTCACGGGTGGTTGCTCCAGTCCCTGGAACTCTCTATTTTGGCCTTCTTCTTTTGGGCCCTCTCCTTCTCCTGCTTCAGTCAAGACATTAGGTGTTAAACTCAATAATCAACTAACTCTTCACTCACAAGTTAGTCATGTTGTTTCTTCTTGCTTTCTCACTCTTCGCACAATTCGCACTGTTTCTCGTTTTTTTTCTCCTTTGGCACTTAAGTTGATTATGTCCGCTCTTGTCGTCTCCCGGCTGGACTACGCAAATGCCCTGTATAATGACATTCCAGCGTATAGTCTACGGAAACTTCAGTTGGTTCAAAACCAGGCAGCCCGACTTATTCATGGCCTTTCTCGTTCGCATCACTGCACTCCTATTCTTAAGGCACTCCATTGGTTGCCTGTTAAAGAGAGGGCCTTGTTTAAGTTGGGTTGCATGGTTTTTCACTCACGGCGGGGCTCGGCTCCCGCCTTCATTTCTTCCATGATCAGGGAGTATACCCCCACCCGAGAGCTTCGCTCTTCTTCCCAGTCTTTGTTGGCGGTCCCCCGATTTAAGCGCAAGAAGTGGGGTGGGGCGAACTTTTCTACGTTGGCACCCACCTTTTGGAACTCTTTACCGGACCACCTAAGACTGGCAACACATTATCTTCCTTTTCGGAAAGACCTCAAAACTTTTCTTTTTAAACAGGCCTTTCCTTTGAGATATGCTCTCACTACTCCCTAGGTCCACCAGTCCTTGGTACGGTGGTCACTCTCCCCCATTGGTACCCTGCCCTCCATAGCGCCAAGAAACCGCTGGTGAATGCTGCACTTAATAAATATTTTAAATTCAAATTCACAAAGGATGAAAGTTACCCATATACGATGTGCTCTGGTGTTTTTTGTTAATACTCTGAAAGGCTGCATGTAATCAGTCTAGCACCATCCTAAAGTTCGTCACCCACAAATGCGCAAATTCTATTGATTAGTGGAAATACAATGAAACACAACAGTAAGCAGTGTTTTTGTTGGGGGAAAATGACCTTTGTGGCATATCTTTAAATTACAGCACATAAATAAATAAAGCTTGTGGCATATACATGGGGAAAACCTGGTAACTCGCTGCACTATAAGGAGAAGCAGAGAAAAAGGTCAGGGGTTTTAGGTCAGAGGAATCACCCTCTCTTTTTACAGGTAATCACAAGCACCCCCACCTCTCACTTTACACAGAAGCAGGGGGGTGAGGTTTTTGACTTCGCATTGGCATTTTCTAAGGGCCAGGTAGGTACAATGCAACCAACGTCCTCCCATCAATTTTAAACAGCACTGAATGAATTAAGAGATGAATTTAGTGTTGGAGGGCATTATATAGCACATGGCTATTCAACAAATTGTCCTTATAGCGGGCGTGGTGCATGTACCCAACTCCCCCTCTCCTTGTCAAGGACAAAGGAGGTTCATAATAATATCCTTGCAGGATAAGGTGGGAAATCATCCACCACCTTGCCCAATGGCAAGAGTGAATATGTCAACATACCCCTATCTCTTTAGGCAGTCCCCTTCACCTAGCGCAGGGGCGAGCGGCGATGCTGCCTTACACACCCCTGAGGGGGAGGAATGCTGTCATAAATTCTTGTCCTGTACAGGTGGTGCTGGGATATAGGGGCACATAAAAAGGAGGAAAAGAGGCAGAGAGCTTGCACTAGGCAAGGCAGAGTGTGATGCAGGGAGACTGAACGGTTGCAGTGGGCACGCAAAACAGCTGCAGGGTGTAGTGGGATCCCACAGAGGAGATGGAGAGGGCCAGCATGGGGGAAAGGGCGCCTCCAAGGAGCTGCAAGGGCAATAGGGATACACACATAGAAGCTGCAGAGGAAAGGGACCAAAGAGTGCAAGCGGGAGCAGGGGAAGGGGCAATAAGAGAAGCTGCAAGAGCACGGTATGGTGACAAACAGGGCCTGTAGGGTGGCATGAGTAGCTAAAGGAGCTACAGGGAGCTGAGGAAATTAGAGGGGTTCTGGAGGGAACAGGTGAGGCATGGGGCATATATATGGGCTGCAGGAGCTAGGTAGGATGCCACATAGGAGAGCTAGAGGGAGCAGACAGAAAGCCAGCAGGTTTTGGGATTGCAGCCTAGAGGGAGTAAAAGTAGTTAAAGGGGATGACAGCAGCCAAAGTGGCTGCAGAACTTGAAGACGGCAGGCGGCACAGAGGGTTTTAGAGGGACAGGCAGACTAGATGAGTACAAAGAAGATATAGTGTGGCCACAAGGGTACACAAAAGGGCTGTAGTGGCAAAGCATGATGGAATAATGGCTGCAGGAAGGGGGGACCACAAAAAAAGCGGAGTACAGGCACACACCGATGGTGATCAGAGGTTGAGCAGTGTAGCACAGAAGAGTTGCAGCAGGGCAGGACAGAACAGATGTGCCACAGGGTGGCATGCGTGAATTAATCTCAGCTACTGACAATTACTCAGTCGCATTCCAGTCATTATGTTTTGCCCACCATGGCACTTCAGACAAGAACCAGCCATATGCAAATAAGCCTC
Source organism: Lissotriton vulgaris (assembly GCF_964263255.1). Taxonomy (NCBI): domain Eukaryota; kingdom Metazoa; phylum Chordata; class Amphibia; order Caudata; family Salamandridae; genus Lissotriton; species Lissotriton vulgaris. The sequence continues at coordinate 41,306 of NW_028243428.1, read as the reverse complement.
AGTAAGGTGTCAAAAGGAACAGTTCAGTCTGAACTACAAGGCCAGGTCGACTCTGATTTTGTACACAAGCAATGACAGATCGGTTTCAGCCTATAGGGGTTTAGTCACTAAGGTGCAGCTTGCTTCCAGTGGCAGTGAGCACAGGACCGATACCTGGGCATATCCATCGCACTCAGGGAGTAACACTAAAGAAAACAAAAAAGTGGTGGGGGAATGCTTGAATTACTCTAATCAAGATGTAGAAATATGCATCTTGAAGATCTGTGGCAAGCGCCTGCTCTCCATGATGAGGTGAAGGTATATTTGTTAAGTGCCAACATACAAAACCTCTCTTTCTTCAAACTTTTGTTTTCTACTGTCAGTTCTATAATAGGACAATAAAGGGTGTAAACTGTGTTTCCTTTTTGGGACTGTGAGGTCAGTTCCACTGCCTTTTGAATTGGAATGGTCCTAACCTTCCACTGGAGTACCTCTTTATGATTGGTATGGAGAGGTTTTCTTCGGGGGACTGGATGCATAAGATGACTGAAACAGTCATTTTGCACAACATTCAGCAGACACCAGTCTTTTGTTATTTCCTTCCACATGATTGCTGACATCTCCTCACTGGAGAGGTGAACATTAGAGGGAGTATTCGGGAGCCTCTGCTTGGCTGGTTTTCCTGCAGCAGCTGATGTTTGATGGCTGCTTCTTTGATGCACTTGCAAAGCTAGAAGAACTGTTTGTGTTATTGCTATTGATGGTATTGTTGCAGCTGCTGAGGGACTTGAACTCTCAGTTGCGGGTAACATTTGTCATAGGGTTTGTACAGGTGTTTTATGGGGCGCCTTATGTTTTTCTACCCCCACAGCTTTGAGGGTCTCCATGTGCTGCACTTCCTTGTCTGCATAGGCTCCAGACATACAGGTTCCAGAAAACAGCAGGTCTGCAATCCTCGGTTTTGCGTCTGTTTTTGAACAAGTAAGGCAGAGCAATGAAAAGCATGACCATGAAAGCTTTGGAGAAATTATCATAATGCTTGTGTATGGCAGTGGTGCTCGCAGTCTACATGGCAGCTGGCCTGCCACAAACTTCTCATCAACTATGTCTATTTTCTACTGAAAATGGAGGATGAATAAGATAACTCCTTGCAGCAGGCAATATGACGGAATCAGGAAGAGGGTCTATATACAGGAAGAAGGGGCCTTGTCCAGGGGATGTGCATTTTCCTGCAAGGGTACAGTAGCAGATTTTGTGGAGGCTGAACTTAAGAACAGCTGCATGATTTTCTAGCAGTGTTGGCACCAATGCCCCCTCTAATTTTTTTCCTCTGTGTGCGGCAGTGGAGAGTCTCTGTGCGCTGCAACCATGGCTATGTGCGCCAGGAACCAAACCGCGCGTGTCTGCGGCGCCAAATGGCACTCAAAACGTTTACTTTAAAAAGTGAAAAGATGGTGCATTTTCACACATACAGCGCCACAATAAGTGTCTTAAGGGCAGTTTGCAAATTTATTGTATTGCCTATATTTTCATTGTTGTGTCTGTTTTTTTATTTTATATTTTTTTATTTATCATTTTGCACAAATAACATCCAACATAGCACCCAGGTGCAGCCAAGTTGTGCGTATTACAATCCAATCACAAGTATCGCAAAAATCAGATAATGCATCACAGTTACAAAACATGAATTAGGCAAATCTTCAGCAAACTAATACCTCAGTCGGGTGTGAAACAGTACCTCAACAACTGTGCAGATGTACAGTACAGTAGCATCAATTACAAAATTCAGCGCCTTCCATGGGAGCACTGGGATTGAGCTAAAAACGAATTTCAAGAGTTATCATATAGAATCAATCAGGGTCCGTCCGGGACAACATATAGGCAGTGTAAGGACCCCAAATGTCTTGCGGTCTAGATGCAGATGGCAGACCCTCATGTGAACAAGGTAGTTGGTCACGACAATATGCCAGGTCCTGCAGCCAGATCTTAACCTCAGGTGCCCTCCTCCCCCCCAGCACATGGCCACCCTGCGCTTGGCCAGCTGCAAGGATAGCACTGACAATTTGCGTACCCTCACCGGTATCATGGACACTATCCCTAGCAATCACACCATATGATCACAGCCAATCTAAACCTCCGTCATGGCAGTCAGTGCCTCAATCACTCCCATCCAGAAGTAAAGATTCGGGCGCAAGCCCATGCCAAATGTACAAAGTCAGCACCCTCCGCCCCACATCGCACACAACAATCCTTGTCTCTCAGTCCATAATTATGTAGCTGTGTTGGGGAGTAGTACCACTGGTGAAGATACTTATAATGTATTAGTTTGAAATTGCCATTGACAGCAAAACCGCTAGTCATGACGCAACTTTCTTCCCATTCTGCATCTGTTAATGGTTGCGGAAGACAGTCATCCCACCTGCCCCTGGAGCGCGAAGCTACAGCGCCTTCATCCGACTGCGACGCATGGTATAGTTGGGAAAACAGCTTCGTTCGAGTGTTAGTCGTGTACAGCAACTGTAAGGCCCCCAAAGCAACCGGTTCTTCAGGAAAGGTTGGATAGAGACTTCGCACAGCAGCCCGGAGCCTTGCATAAATAAAAGTGGCCATAGTTGTATTGCCTCCATGTTCTAAAAAGCTGTGCAGTGTAATGAAGGTTCCCATATTGAAGATATCCCCCACTGCCTGTACCCCGGCGGCGTGCAAAATCTGAAGCGCCCCTTCCTCACTCGACACCGATATGTCAGCATGATGCAATAAGGGCATTGCAGGGGCGTACAGTGGTAGCCTACCCGCACGCTTCCCCAGTTCAGACCACGCTCGAGCTGTGCACTGCACCGTATCCACTTCGCCTTTCTCATACACTGAGTGCGGATTCACTATCATGGATCGTAGGGGCAATGGATGGACCGCACTAGCCTCAACTGCTGCATGTGGCGTGTATGGCGGCGCCGATAGCTAATAAAAAGCTTGAGCGCACAGATAATATAAATTCATGTCCGGTACAGAGAACCCGCCCAGTTCATAAGACTTTGTCAGTGTGTCCCACCCTATACGTGGTTTTTTACATCCCCAGGCCAGCGTAATCAGCAGAAAGCGGAGCACAGTAAAAAAATGGGTTGTTAGGGTGATCGGAACGTTCACAAATAAATATAAGAACTTAGGCAACACCACCATTTTGATCAGGGCAACCCTGTCCGCAAACAACAACGGCTGTTTTGTCCATTGGGTCACCTGATCTTCAAGTTTGGACACAGCCACCCCGTAATTAGCCTGTATTACTTCCTGTGGGTCCCTGTGTACCCAGATGCCAAGGTACCGAACAGGGTCCGTGGCCCACTCCAACAGGAATGTCCACAATCAGGCGCTCCATAAACTCCTCCATTTTACCCACATTCGTGGACTCCGGCAGCCCCGTTACACGGATGTTATTGCGCCGGGACCGCGCCTCTAAATCTTCATTCTTTGCCTGGATAAGCGAGAGGACCCGTTCCATATTAAGCGCCTTATCTGAGACCGTCGTGAGACCATCCTCCGCGGCGGACACCCTCTGCTCCACCTCTCCCATGCGCACATTCTGTCTCTCTAATTGCGTGGACATATGGTCAAGTCTATGATTAACCGCCACCATAGCGCCCTCGATGGACTGCAACGTCTTCTGCATAACTATCAGTGTGGCCTCCAGATTCGGGGAGCTCCCTGCCATCACTGCAGTCTCAGAGTCCGATGCGGCCTGTTGATGGACATAGGCTGCTTACGCCCTTCGAAAGTTAGTTTAGGCTGATTTCTATCCGCCGCGCCCATCTTGTGACTTACAGCGCAAACCAACAGCAGATGTGAGCAGAGCGGCCTTAGTATGGTATATGAACGTAATGCAGCCCTCCTATGCCAGTTTGGAAGCCCCTCAGCGATGCAGAACCCAAATCAGTGCAGCCAATGTTGTAGTGTGAAGCACAGCTACCCACTTATCGCACTTTAGCAACAGGTCCCCAGGGTTAGCACACGCAGAGCTCTGCTTCATGTATCTGTGGGTAGTGCTGCTCTGCCCGTCCAATTGCGCCACAAATGATGCCCCGCTATTTCAAAGGATCAGCCACCAGAGTCTAACACGTTTTACGTAAGGCCCAACACCCTTGGGCCTGCTGCAGTGAAGACAAGCAGTTCAATGTGGCTTAGGGCTTAGCATCAATTTAGGCCGGGGATTTGCGGCCCACCTCTCGGAGCCCCGCACTAGCGCCTCCTCAGCCGGATCACACCGCCCGGCTCCGCGGCCTCACAAGCAGCCCCGATCCCCTCAGCCGCCACCAGCAATGCTGCTGCCGCCCGCACCCCCTCCGCCAACTGCAGCTCGTAGAGGCAAGACCCAGCACCCGGCTCCGTGCCGCCTCCGCAGCCACGGCCGCATCTAGGTCCCGGCCCCACTCACCGCAGTCAGCCCGGTAAAAGCGACGAGCCCACAGCAGCAGGAGAGGGCCGTTTCACCGCTGCAGCCGGCGGCTCCTGGCAGGCACGCCGCCGGCCCTCTGTCTCTTCACTTGCGGCCGTGCCCGGCCCAGCCGCTCCGACAGGCGCCTCCCACCGCCGGGTTGTCAGTAAGGTCTGCTAATCACCACCACACCTCTGCAGCTGATCTGGTACCGTCGCCAAAGTGCAGAGCCACAGATCACTTATTAGTTAGCAGCCAGGGGAGTCTATGCAGCCAGGCCAGGGCAGTCCGCCATTTTGTAGGGGCCCGCGGCGCACAAGTCAGGTCTCCAGTCTCAGGTCCACGAGGTTCACGGTCCTCGCAACAGCACAATTCAGCAGTGCAGGTTACAGGACAGATACTGCCATCAATTGGTAAGGAAACAGCATACGGATGTGGCGGATTTTAGACAGGTGATGGCTCGGTCTGGCAGAGCCTCACAGGAGTGCGACCATCTTGCCATGCGCCCTCTAGCGCCCCCTTGTTGTGTCTGTGACTGCTGTTGTCTGTCTTCCCCGCTGCCTGTACGTGGTCCGTGCCCCTTTTTCTTTCCTCTGTTCCCCTCGCTGTCACCGTGCTCTCTGCCAAGTCTTTCCTTCTGTACCCCTCGCTGCCCGTGTCTCTGCCCAGTTTTGCCTTCTGTTCCCCTCGCTGCCCCCGTGCTTCTCTGCCCGTTCTGTCTTATGTTCTTAGCTGCCCCTATATTTCTGTATTTTGCCTCTGTGCCGTTAGTTTTTTGTGTCCGTCTGCCATCTGTGCCACTCGTTTATGTGCCCCTTTTGCCTTCTTTTCCACTCGTTTTTCCCTCGTTTTTTATGCCTTTCTGCCCTCTGTTCCACTCGTTTTTGTGCCCTTCTGCCCTCTGTTCCACTCGTTTTTGTGCCCTTCTGCCCTCTGTCGGATTCGTTTTTGTGCCTTTCTGCCCTCTGTCCCACTCGTTTTTGTGCCCTTCTGCCCTCTGTCCCACTGGTTTTTGTGCCCTTCTGCCCTCTGTTCCACTCGTTTTTGTGCCCTTCTGCCCTCTGTCCCACTGGTTTTTGTGCCCTTCTGCCCTCTGTTCCACTCGTTTTTGACCTCTGTTCCACTCGTTTTTGTGCCCTTCTGCCCTCTGTTCCACTCGTTTTTGTGCCCTTCTGCCTCCCTTCTGCCCTCTGTTCCACTCGTTTTTGTGCCCTTCTGCCCTCTGTCCCACTTGTTTTTGTGTCCCCTTCTGCCCTCTGTTCCACTTGTTTTTGACCTCTGTTCCACTTGTTTTTGTGCCCTTCTGCCCTCTGTTCCACTCGTTTTTGTACCCTTCTGCCCTCTGTTCCACTCGTTTTTTTCCTTGTTTTTGTGCCCTTCTGCCCTCTCTTCCACTCGTTTTTGTGCCCTTCTGCCCTCTGTTCCACTCGCTTTTGTGCCCTTCTGCCCTCTGTGCCACTCGTTTTTGTGCCTTTCTGCCCTCTGTTCCACTCATTTTTGTGCCCTTCTGCCCTCTGTTCCTCTCGTTTTTCCCCTTGTTTTTGTGCCCCTTTTGCCTTCTGTTTCGCTTGTTTCCCCAGCTGCTGTGCCCCCTGCGGCCCGCCCCCCTGACTGCCCACTGTGGCCTTTTGTTTAAGTATTGCTGTTAATCAGAGCCCATTCACGGGCTCCGATTAACCGCAATACTTAAACAAAAAGGTCACAGTCAAAAGCGTAGAGACAGTTTCTAAACACAGTGTGTGCTAAAGTACGCGCTGTGTTTGGAAACTGACTACGCTTTTGTTAGTAAAGCGCGGGCAGACTGTGGCCTTTTGTTTAAGTATTGCTGTTAATCGGAGCCCGTGAAGAGGCTCTGATTAACAGCAATACTTAAACAAGAGGCCAGAGTCTACCCCGCGCTCACACATAGCCACAAGCCCCACCAGCCCCCGCCTCCTTACCTGCACTCCTCACGTGCCTCATGTTTGCACCGCTCGCTTCTTTCAAGCGGCCGGCGGCGCGACTCTCTCGCGCGACGTCCTGTGTGCGCGCTCCACGCAAGGTAGTGTGCGCTGGCATGAGGGGAGGTGTGCGCGCGCCCTAGAGGGAACAGTGGTTGGCACTAAGGGGAGCACAGGATGCACAGAACAATGGTGGTTCAGGAACTGAAAGATGACGAAGTCTTTTGTTGAGTTGGAATAGATTTGTTAATTTTTGCTGCACCACTAACCAAAACTTGTTGTAACATCTTCAATAGGAGAAATTCTCACTTGTGGCAAATCACACAGAACAGGGGAACATTACCTCACTAATGAAAAAAATACAAAGAGTATGTGTGGTGAGAATATCTCGAGCAAAGACAAAATCTAGACTTTTATGTAGATCGTGAGCAGATCTGGAGCAGCGGGATCTGGAGGAGAGGAGTGACACTTAAAGGACTTTGAACAAGGAGGTCTCCTATAATGAGAACTCCTCCAATGCCTCCTTTTCCTCTTGAAGCGATCAGACTCGTGATAGGAGATTAAAGGTGCATTAGTAAAGGGAGCCGGCAAAGCTCTGAGTGTGGTAGCGCAGGCTGATGTTCCATCTAAGATGGTGGAAAGAGATGTGGTAGGGGGCACTTATTCTACCTCATTCAGAATTTGCAGACTTGCCACTTCACGCCTGCGCTGGTCTCTCTACAGTACATGAAGTCTGATATTTTCTCTGTCCTACAAAGTCCTCCTGGATATCTTCAAACAGATTTCATAGTACCCTTGATAATTCCATTTAGGATTGTTGTTTCCCACAAGTGGGGCACTTCACAAAAGGGATGGCTTTTTGTGAATAAAATAAAACATTTTTTCTGTCAGAAAACTTTAAAAAATGTACTTTCTTCCCCTAAAGGCATCAAGTGAAGTTGTTGTAAAAGGTTTATATTAAGAAAAAAACCTTTAGAAACTCTCAGTCCTCCATGATTCTGTCAGAAGAAGGCAAAAAAAGATATGGCTCGACTGCCACCTACTCACAATGGAATACTTGTGGTGTGCTATTCCTTAACCTCTTCGGTGCTCATGACGAGACCAGCTCGTCATGAGTCACAATGGAGCTGTGCTCATGACGAGCTGGTCTCGCATAACGGCTCCACTCCGCCCACACGCGATTGTGCGGGCAAATTAATCAGTGGCCGGGGTCGTGACGAGACCAGCTCGTCATAAGTACAGCTTCACTGTGACTCATGACGAGCTGGTCTCCACTCACCCCCCCCCCCCGCACCCCTGCACCGTGGGGGAATTACCCCCGCAGGGAAGGGGTTAAAAGCTCACTAGCAGCAGTTTTACGAACCTTTTACATTTGTGCTAGTCTACATTGTTTCTATCTCACTACCTTAAAAAAGTGTGCGAAATAATCTTCTTGTCAACATTTAAAATTGGTTTGATTTTTAAAGTAAAGATATGAAAACTGACTAATATACCCTTTTCATAGGCTGTTAAAAATAGTTCCTAAACACAAGAAAAGTTTTTCAAAAAATAAAAACATGTTGAATCAATATGTGCATTTTTGTTGTTGGAAAAAGTGCTCTAAGATTCAGAGAGTGAGTGGCATGGCGGTGCAGGGGCTCTAAGAAGGGATGAAAGAATAACAAAGCTTTGTTAACAAGTAAATGGTCTTTTCAAGACCTGTAAAGTACTCTGGTGCGGCTGTGTGTGTACCCAGGACGCTGTCTCAGCCCAGACTGACACACACGATGGGTGGGGAGTGGTTGGGGGGGCTTAAGCCCTTTGAGCCCAATGGGCGTTGAACGCCTGGTTTATGACTAACAAATGGTTTATGGAGGAGTACCCCAGTTTATCTAACACGCTAAAGTGTTTGTCAAAATATCTTATCCATGAGGCAAGAAAATCTTGTTGCATCTGCACAGCATTAAAATGAACTGGCTTGTAAATTTAAACAGGAGGGCACGAGGCGCATGGAGTGGACCAGGCTTGGCCTAACTTGCCTCGCAGGCTGCCTCCTCTATTGGCCCCTGCCGGTGCGGAGGCCTGAGCTATGCAAATTATCATGGGCCAGGGACTCTCGGGCCTGTGACGGAGGCTGCCTGTGATCGCAATTTTGTTTGCGGGACTGCCAGCGCCTGAATACAATGGCAGGTCCAGAGGCTCAGATTATGCTTCTCAATTTCTTTACTACTCAAATAGCAGCAAATGAAAAAACAGTAAACATTATAAAACACTACATTTCCCATGAGGCTTTGAACCGTGCCTCCCTCATTAACCAATCAAACATGTCCCTAGTATAAAAAATAGCAAGGCACCATCTTGACTACCTCTTTCTTTGCTGCTCAGGAGTCAAGATAAGTACCTCGTTATTTTGTGCATATTTATGGTATGTTTGCTTCATAAGGATACTGTTTTTCATGACATGTGGTTTTAATGTACTGTGTTTCTTGCTTAGAGCGATTGCGCTCGTGCGGCAGTAGCGCGTGTTACTGGTGTTTTTCCTTTCACTCCAGCGCGTGTTGTGCTTCCCCTTTATCTTATAATTCAATAATTATGCCCGTTTTGGTCATGCCGTGTCGCTCGCAGGTGCGAGATAAGTATCGGAGTTAAACGCGCTCCTCGTGCTCACGGCAGAGTCTGCCACCCCCTTTGGCAGCGAGGCTCATGTAGAGACGCCCGCTCAGGCTGTTCACATCTGTCTAGGGAGCCTGCAGAGTTTGTGCCCAAGTTAACTCCTCATTGACTTTAGCAGTGTTTATTGCTCATTTTTGGAAACTCCTTGCTTTAACCCCTTGTATGCTCATGACGAGCTGAGCTCGTCATGGCATACAGTGCTCGGGTGCTCATGACGAGCTCAGCTCGTCATGAGGCCCACTCGCGGGGGGAGCGCCAGCACTCCCCCTGCGGGTGCCCAATTTTCAAAGTTTCTGCGGGAAAGCCAGGGAAAGACCTTCCCCTGCCTCCCCCCGCCCCCCGCCCGCGTCATTAATGACTTCAGCGTGCGAGGTGCGCTGACGTCATTAGAGGTTCCCTTTCTCCTCCGACGCGCAGGGAAGCCATTTGCTTCCTGCGCGTCGGAGGAGAAAGAGGTACGTTTGGGGCCTGGGGCGGTGGGATTTAAACTAAAGAGGCTCAGGGGGAAAGGAAAGGGTTTTCCTTTCCCCCCAATGCCTCTTTAGAGCATTCCTCGGATTAAACCCAGATCCTTTGACTGGGTGTGAGTGTTTGATTGATTCAGATGCTCCGTCCATCACCACCCCTTTTTGCACCGCTTTTGGCCGCCATAAGTGTGGCAGGGTATGCTCAGACGTGAGTCCCTTGCTCACTTTGCCACTGGATTCAAGCAAGCCGGGCTGAAGACGGCTGGAATGCCAGAAACCGGTCCTCGGAGGCTTGTTTCCGGTCCAGGGAAGGCATGGCTTGGCAGTTCGGGCTGGACTGTTCCCATGAGGCACAGGGTCAGACTGATTTGCATATAGCCATGTCTGAACTGGGGTGGCAGAGTGGGCTAAAGAACGGTGATGGATTAAACCTAAATCTTTTGACTGGGTGTGAGTGTTTGATTGGTTCAGATGCTCCGTCCATTGCCACCCCCTTTTGTACCGTTTCCTGTCGCAGGCACTAGGCAGACCCAGGCAAGTGAGATACCATTGTTTTCGGGACACATGGGAGAACGCTGGGTGGGTGGAAATTTGTTGATCCACGCAGATTCAAGAACTGTCTACCACAGAAATGTGAGGAAAATGTGTTTTTTGTGTCCATTTTTTAGCTTTGCAAGGGATTCTGGGTAACAGAACCAGGTGGGAGGCAGTCGAGTCACCCCATCCTGAATTCCCCTGCGTGTCTAGTTTTAAAAAATGTATAGGTTTGCTAGGTTTCCCAAGGTGCCGGCAGAGCTAGCGTTCAAAAACGAAAGGTAGTCTCTTTGCCAAAAAAGGGCCCGTTTTCACTAAGAAATTGAGGTGCGACCAAGTTGCGTTTTGCGCTGTTTCCTGTCGCAGGCACTAGGCAGACCCAGGCAAGTGAGGTATCATTTTTTTCGGGAGACCTGGGGGAACGCTGCGTGGGTGGAAATTTGTTGATCCACGCAGATTCTAGAACTTTCCACCACAGAAATGTGAGGAAAATGCGTTTTTTTGTGTGAATTTTTTAGCTTTGCAAGGGATTCTGGGTAACAGAACCTAGTGGGAGGCAGTCGAGTCACCTCATCCTGAATTCCCCTGGGTGTCTAGTTTTCAAAAATGCATAGGTTTGCTAGGTTTCCCTAGGTGCCGGCACAGCTAGGGTTCAAAAACGAAAGGTAGGCTCTTTGCCAAAAAAGGGCCCGTTTTCACTGCGAAATTGAGGTGCGATCAAGTTGCGTTTTGCGCTGTTTCCTGTCGCAGGCACTAGGCAGACCCAGGCAAGTGAGGTACCATTTTTTTTGGGAGACCTGGGGGAACGCTGGGTGGGTGGAAATTTGTTGATCCACGTAGATTCCAGAACTTTCCACCACAGAAATGTGAGGAAAATGCATTTTTTGTGTGAATTTTTTAGCTTTGCAAGGGATTCTGGGTAACAGAACCTAGTGGGAGGCAGTCGAGTCACCTCATCCTGAATTCCCCTGGGTGTCTAGTTTTCAAAAATGCATAGGTTTGCTAGGTTTCCCTAGGTGCCGGCACAGCTAGGGTTCAAAAACGAAAGGTAGGCTCTTTGCCAAAAAAGGGCCCGTTTTCACTGCGAAATTGAGGTGCGATCAAGTTGCGTTTTGCGCTGTTTCCTGTCGCAGGCACTAGGCAGACCCAGGCAAGTGAGGTACCATTTTTTTTGGGAGACCTGGGGGAACGCTGGGTGGGTAGAAATTTGTTGATCCACGTAGATTCCAGAACTTTCCACCACAGAAATGTGAGGAAAATGCGTTTTTTGTGTGAATTTTTTAGCTTTGCAAGGGATTCTGGGTAACAGAACCTGGTGGGAGGCAGTCGAGTCACCCCATCCTGAATTCCCCCGGGTGTCTAGTTTTCAAAAATGTATAGGTTTGCTAGGCTTCCCTAGGTGCCGGCAGAGCTAGGGTTAAAAAACGAAAGGTAGGCTCTTTGCCAAAAAAGGGCTCGTTTTCACTGCGAAATTGAGGTGCGACCAGGTTGCGTTTTGCGCTGTTTCCTGTCGCAGGCACTAGGCAGACCCAGGCAAGTGAGGTATCATTTTTTTCGGGAGACCTTGGGGAACGCTGGGTGGGTGGAAATTTGTTGATCCATGCAGATTCCAGAACTTTCCACCACAGAAATGTGAGGAAAATGAGCTTTTTTTTGTCAATTCTTTAGCTTTGCAAGGGATTCTGGGTAACAGAACCTGGTGGGAGGCAGTAGAGTCACCACATCCTGAATTTCCCTGGGGGTCTAGTTTTCAAAAATGTATAGGTTTACTAGGTTTCCCTAGGTGCCGGCAGAGCTAGGGTTCAAAAACGAAAGGTAGGCTCTTTGCCAAAAAAGGGCCCGTTTTCACTGCGAAATTGAGGTGCGACCACGTTGCGTTTTCCGCTGTTTCCTGTCGCAGGCACTAGGCAGACCCAGGCAAGTGAGGTACCATTTTTTTTCGGAGACCTGGGGGAACGCTGGGTGAGTGGAAATTTGTTGTCCACGCAGATTCCAGAACTTTCCACCACAGAAATGTGAGGTAAATGCGTTTTTTTTGTCAATTTTGTTAGCTTTGCAAGGGATTCTGGGTAACAGAACCTGGTGGGAGGCAGCCGAGTCACCCCATCCTGAATTCCCCTGGGTGTCTCGTTTTCAAAAATGTATAGGTTTGCTACGTTTCCCTAGGTGCCGGCAGAGCTAGGGTGCAAAAACTACAGCTAGGCACTTTGCCATAAAAGGGTCAATTTTTAACTGCAAACTTGGTGTGACCACGTTGCATTTTGCGCCGTTTCCTGTCGCAGGCACAAGGCCTACCCACACAAGTGAGGTACCGTTTTAATCGGGAGACTTAGCGTAATTCAGATTTGTAAATCAACTGTTATTACCTATTGAGTTTTCATGCATTTCTCCCTTCCCAATGAAAGACATTGTGTAAAAAAAAAATCATTTTGAAAAATGACCAATAATTCGCAAGCTAGTAGGAGTATTCCCAATTTTGAAAATGTGCAAATATATACTGTTTCTAAACTCTATAATTTGTACCCAATTCAGAAATACATAGGTGTCTTTCGTACTGATTTTTCCATGTATACATTTTCCAAGAATAAATGCTCTATACCCGATAAAAAATAATAAAAAACCATTGCAAGTTGCTGCTCAGTTTTTGGCTCTGGGTTCGTCGGGTTCTTGGTAAAACTACAAGTCTTATATATCCCCACAACCAGGAGGATCAAACGGATGTAACGGTATATTTGTTTCAAAGATCTGTCAAAATTACAAGAAGTTACAGGTGAAAACGTTAAGACAAAAGGCAGTTTTTTTCAACTAATTTTAAATTATTCCAATATTTAACTGTTAGTTTCTATAAAGAAACCTTCATGGATTTAGACAAATGACCCCTTTCTGAATTCAGAATTTTGTCTACCTTTCGAAAATGTATAGCTTTCCAGGATCCATTATTGCTTTCAAACACATTTCTACCATTACCTGGAAGGAGGTTGAAAGCTCTAAAAATAGCAAAAAAAGGCTATGTCCAAGAAAAATGTCAAAACTGTGTGAAAAAAATGTTGGTTCTCTGACAAAAGACTGTCATTCCCTAAAAGCAGAGAAACTGGAGATTTTAGCCCCACAAACACTTTTTGATAACATTTGCAGGGAAAAACCCAGAGGCTTTCATTTGCAACCTGTTTTTCCAATTTTTCTGAAAAAAAATAAAATTTCCCTGTATTTTGCCTAATTTCTGGGACCCCTCCAAGGGAATCCACAAACCCTGGGCCCCTTTAGAATCCACATGATGTTGGAAGAAAAGGACGCAAATTTGGCGTGGGTACCTTATGTAGTCAAAAAGTTACAGGGGACTAAGCGCACACTACCCCAAATCGCCAAAAAAAGGCTTAGCACAGGAGGGGAAAAGGCCTAGCAGCGAAGGGGTTAAATAGGAAGGTAGGGCTGACACCCTCTATTAGTCCTATTTTACAGCCTTCACTGCTCCCGCATTTGGCTCCCTTCCGACGCCCTTTCTCACCAGAGAGTCAGGGTAGCAAAATTTGGCTTCCCTCTGGGGATTTTAAGTTTGGTGTATTTATACATATATTATTGAAGATGTCAGACTGTGAGGTCTATGAGGAGGAACTTGCTGCTTATGTTCCTGCAGAGGATGAAGATTATTATTGTGACGAGAGTGTGGGGTCCATTGTTGAAAAGACTATAGATAAAAAGATGGATAAGGCTCTTTCCTCCGCCTTATTGCCTATTTCTCTCCGTCTAGATCAGCTAGAAGGTACCACCCCTACCCTTCCTGCAGGTACTCCTAACACCTCTCCTCTACCTCCTCTGAGCTCCCGGGCCTTCCTTGGCCACATGAGCTCATTTATTCCAAATTATGGACTGCCAAGGAACATGATTATGACTCTCATCCTGTGGCTTCCTCCCCGGTCCTGAACCCCTCTGCCCAATCCCTCTGTCTGACACGGATACCTCACATGAATCACGCCCTCGTAAACGCGCCAAGAAGTGCAAGCACTCCCTTTCTACCATCCAAACTTCCCCCTTCCCTTTTGTGCTTTCAGCATCGTCCACCCCATTCTGGCGGAGTACATGCAAACTAATTTACGCAAGAGCTTCGATAAGGATCTCCAGGCCCGCTTGAGATCTGAATGCCCGCAACCAGATATTGCGAATAAAACTGCTCTTACACCAGAGATAGGTTCTTCCATGCAGACCTTATTAAAGAAATATAAAAAGGGCATAGATCGGGCCCTTCGGGCTTGCCAAGACAAGCTTTTCGATGTCTCGGGCCTTTAGCTAAGATTTTGGAGCTAGAACTTCAAGCGCAGGAGACTGGGACCGCTATCCATCTAGAGGTCCTTGCAGGCTGGACCCAGAGGGTGATCTATCTTCTCAGAAATGCAAATTGTGCCCTTTTCTTAGAGAGACGCAAGTCAGTCCCCCTCTGAATTAGCCTCTGCCTAACCAGGTCCTCTGGCTGTAGGACAGCTTTTTGGAGAACGCGCTGTTAAGGACATTGTGAAATGTGTTAATACGTTGACTTCTTTGGACAAGTCGCAATCCTCCCTCAAAAGGGTGTCCCATCCCTTTTCTGGCTGGGCCGTTCGTGGCGGAGGACGCTCGGCCACCAGACACAATAGTCAATGTCCTCAATGTGGCTTCGCTCGTAGACGTAGGCGGTACACCCAGTAACCAGTCCAGGCTGGCTTTTACCCCACGAGATCCAGGGGTTTCCGTGGCCGGTACAGCAGGTGCATCAACAGATGATGCAGGAACAACGATGCTCAGTCCTCAGGTAATTCCACCTCTCCTTCCTATGATTCCTCTGGGGGGCAGACTAATGCATTTTCTGTACAATTGGAGACAAATCACCTCAGACGCATGGATCATTCACACTGTTCAGGGGTATAAAATAGAGTTAATCGACGTTCATTTTCAGGCAGTAGCCCCCCCACTCCTCTCCATTTTTCCCTACAAGAACAAGCTTTTATCGACTCAGAACTTCAAGAGCTTTTGGCAAAGCAAACTGTTGCTGAGGGATCCTTCATTCCTGAAGGTTTTTGCATCAGTGTATTCTTGATGCAAAAGAAGGGAGGAGGACAGAGGTTGGTACTGAACCTCAGGGAGTTCAATCCTTTTGTTGTCTACAGGCATTTCAAAATGTAAGGAATCCATCTCTTAACGAGATTTATTGCTAGCAAAGGATTGGATGGTCCACTTGGACCTAAAGGATGCTTAGCTAACAGTCCCCATTTGCCCTTCCCACCAAAAATATATCCAATTTCAGTAGAAAGGGCAATGGTTCCGCTATCTGTCCCTTCCCTTCGGCCTTTCTTCAACACCATGGGTTTTTACCCAACTGCTGAAACCAGTGTCCACTCACCTTCGAGAGATGGGTGTCCGCATGATCATGCTTCTCCTAGCACGGGACCCCACTCCGTTGTGCACTTACTTACAATGGACAATCTCTCTGTTACAAGAGTTTGGTTTTGTGATCAACACCAAAAAATCCATGACAATCCCATCCCAACATGTAGAATTCCAAGGTTTTCAAATCGACTTGGTGAATGTCCTGTTGCTTCTCCCGGCACCCAAGATCAAATCCATAAAAAGGGAGATTCGAACAACTCTGTCGAAGCAGACGGTGTCTTTAAGGTCCCTGGCGAGGATTGTAGGTCTCCTTGCGTCCGCGATTCAGGCGATCTTCCCAGGACCTCTCCATAACAGGGCACTACAACGCCTCAAATCCATTATCTACAGAAAAGGTTCTCGTACGATCATCTGATCGCTTTGTCTGTAGACGCGCAAGAGGAGCTGCAATGGTGGCTCACTCACATGGAGGCCTAGAATTGCAAGGCAATTTTTCAGAGCCCCTCCCGACGTAATTGTTGAGTCTGATGCCAGTTGATGGGGCTGGGGCACAAGATGCGGAGACTATTCCACTGGCAGTCGGTAGTCGGCAGACGAGTTAAAATTACACATCAACTGTCTAGAGTTGTTACTTGAATCGCTTGGCATCAGATCAATCTCCCAATTGAAGAGCAACTGTTGCATCCTCCTCCGGATGGACAATGTGTCGGCGGTACACAACATAAATCGCCTAGGAGGAACGAAATCCTGACTTTTGGCCAATTTTGCAAGGGAGTTTTGGCACTTCTACCTGGCTCAGAAGATCAGGATTGTGGCAGAATACATTCCTGGCAAGAGCAATCAGGTGGTGGATTGGAACTCCAGGTTTCGGAGAGACTTCAGCAACTGGAGACTCCACCCTTCTGTGTTTCTAGAGATCATGGGTATTCGAGGCCCTTGCCTGGAAGACCTCTTTGCCTCTCACCTCAACACTCAGCTTACCCGCTTCTACAGCTGGAGACCGGATCCGATGGTGCTGGGAACTGAAGCATTTCTCCATCACTGGGGTTCCCAGAGGAATTATGCCTTTCCCCCCTTTGCGTTGATTCCGAGAGTAGCAGCTCAGGACTGGCGACAGGCAACGTCAGTAGTATTAGTCACACTGTTATGGAAGACACAATCATGGTTTCCGACTCTATTAGAGTTGACAGTGGACCTGCCATTTCAACTGCCTGTATTAACAACGGTGCTCCAGGACCCAATAGGCTCCCTACATCCTCTGGTCCTCCTGAATCCGTTAACCCTCATGGTTTGGACGCTCTCAGGAGACACAAACAAATTGAGGGCCTTTCATTGGCGCCTGTCGAGTTTATACGATTCAGAAAAGGGGGTGGTGATGAACAGAGTGTCTGAATTAAGCAGACCACTCTTACCCAGTCCAAAGATCAGGGCTTGATCCATCACCGTTTTTTAGCTCACTGCACCATCCCAGCTCAGAACCTGGCTATATGCAAATTAATCTGTCCCTGGCCCAGTGCATCATGGGAACAGGGCAGACCAAACTACCAAGCCAATTCTTATAATGGAAAGGAAACAAGCTTCCGGGGACCGGTTTCTGGCATTTCAGCCATCTTCGGCCCGGCTTGCTTGAATCCTGATTGAGTGCACATACCTCTTCACCTTGTTGACTCACTTAAGACATGAGCCGCACAGTGATCCAACTCATTGCCCTGCTCTACTCTCAGCCAGTGGCCCGGCTACGTGTTAATGGTAGAATCTCAGCCACCTGTGCAGTGACAAGGGGTGCCCCCAAGGGGAGCCCCTTGTCTCTTATCCTATCTGAGATTGCGATGGAGCTGCTCGTGGCCTGGCTTCGCCAGCATCAGACTCACATTCACCCCACGCAGAGTTTTTGTATTGCTGTATGCTGACAATGTCACCCTCTATGCCAGAGACCCATTTATACATTTGGTTTCTCTTGTTAGGGAGTTCATCAGATTCAGAGGGTTATCTGGTATTGAGATAAACTGGGTAAAGTCAATCATTTTCCCTCCGACATACGAAACATTCTGAGTCAACTTGGAATTGCTCCTCGAGTGGGCAGAAAGACCTGTCAGGTACCTTGGGGTGTGGCTCAGCAAAATATCGATGAATTATAAAAACTAAATTATGGGCGTCTATTTACATGGCTTGATAGAGCCGAGGGCTGGAAGAGACTCCCCTTGCCCCTGACTGGCTGATTAGCTGTTGCTAAAATGATAATCCTCTCCAGATTCAACTTACCCCTTCCCTTGCCACTTCACTTTCGTCAACAGCTCCGATCTCGCCTCATCTCTCTGGCCTGGGTGGGTAGACAGATGTGCATTGCTTGGGAGGTCATGACACTTCCCCTTGAGAATAGAGGCCTAGGCACACCAGACAGACTTGTAATACTTCTGTGCTCAGGCCCAGTATGTCTATTGCTGGCTCTTTCACACAAAGTTTCTCACCCAAGCAGCCCCCGATACTGACCATGTGGCGGCCTTCCCTCTCCAGATGGCAATGTTTATGGCCCTGAAGCACCTGAGAGTGTAGGTGGATATGGTTGTATGTACAATATGGCCATCAAATGAGCTCAGTCACTAGGGCCCGCGTTGAACACATTTTTGCTCTATCTGTGCCACTCATTGGCCATCCCGCCCTCCCTATTTTGCGTGACCCTGCACATGTTTGAGGCTGCGCATACTGCACCCCACATCTATGGGCGAGATTTACCCTAACAGTACCCTCATTTTGCTGCAAGAAGTTCTACAGGATGGTGCTGGTAACTTGCTTGATATATTCACATATTATAAACTGTGCCCTGCCATCTGTGCGCTACAAGCCTCCTTTCCTGGTGGCCCGCCTACATTTCAAGTGCTCGAGACGTCCCTGATGACTCCATCGTCCTGCAAACTCATAACCTGATTATATACTGCGATGCGGACCACGGCTCCTATGTGCGTTTCGACGACCAGGGGCGAGTGGGATGCAGATTTGGCAACGCCTCTTATGGATGGACAGTGGCGCTATTGCTGTACCCAAGGATGCGCGCTTTCCCACAACAATCGTTTGCGTTTCATCAATTCAAATTCATTCAACGACTGTACCACACTGCTGAGAGGCTATGAAGCATATGCTTGAGTGCTGACGCGCTGTGTGTGTATGTGGTGCTCTTTCCCAACTGCCGGCTTCATGCATCTTTCTTGGGCCTGTCCGGGAATTGCTGATTATTGGCCTGCCATTTATAAAATGATTCACCACATCACGGGACACCCCCTTGAGCGCCCCCACCCCCTGAGTTGTGCTGTTTGGATATGTTCAGGAGGTGCGTAAACTGACGACAATTCTTCTTCTGTTCGTTAAGCACAGGGTCACAATGCGCTGGGGTCAGCCTACATTGCTGCTTGCAACTAACTGGCTATAGGATGCAGTGTATTGTCAGGAACAGCTCACTGCCTACTGGGAGTTCATGCCCGTGCATTCTCGACATATTAATATCTGACACCCCCTCAACACCTATATCAATGCCTGTGTAAATGTTGCAAAGGACTGTCGAGCAGTTGCAGAAAACTGTCAAGCATATGCAGAGTCTGTGCACCCCGCAATCGAGAATGTGGTGGAAATATAATGTGTACTAAATTATATCAGTATTGTTACAATTTTATCATGCACTGCTTGTCATGGGATTAACAGGTACATGCATCAATGTAGGCTTTTGCCATTCCTTAATTGAGATTATTAAAGAATCAAAATTAAGGAATTGCAAAAAGCCTATATATGTAGGAATCGCTATAAAATTTTCAGATTCCCAAACATTCCTTAATTGCGACTCGCAAATTGCGTGTCGCAATTATAGTCATCCAAAATCTTTATTCGATTCAAAGAATCCTTAAAGCTTATAAAACAGGTCTTTGTGCATATTGAAATGTACATTAATCTAAAAATAAGCACAAAAACTTATTGTATTTACAAGGTTCTAAAATGCAAGACATATATACTGTTTGCAATTACTTATTTAAGTCTTGACCCCTATTGCACTTAATTTGATTAAAAATCTTCCCAATACAGTACAAAGATAACAATTCAATTAGCACGAGCCGACCAATTTAGGCTCCACTACTCTTTCGATTTTCAGATGATTCCAATTACAACCATTAAAATATTAGAAGTGTGTACAAAATTATAAAAATCCGTTTTTTAAACTTTTTAAAATGTAAGCCCATTCCTATATCTAATGTGACTGACAGCTAACAAAAACGTACTAACGCCAAATACAATAAGTTGGCCACTGTCAGCTTTTAAAATTCTAAGGGACTCTAGGTAGTTCCTGATGTTCAAACTTCTGCACAGGGGCTTCATCCACTTATGTCTGGGGCTAGCATATGTTGCGCAAAAGAATATAACATGTGCAGTATCCTCATTTGCAACTAATGTACACAGGGAGCATTTAGGATCACTGGCTCTCAGTTGAACTTTTGCCCATTTAGCTGTAAAAGCATTAACTTGTAATGTCTCATACCTGAATTTTATGTAGAGGGACTTTGCCAGTTGTGGTTCAATCTCATCTAAAAACGGCTCAAAGCTCAGCATCAGTTTAAAAACAAAAATTGAGTAGTCAGTCTCCCCATCTCAGGGTTTAAAGTGGCTTTGTGCGTTATGAATTCCCAGTTTATAGATTTGATCTCTCTCTTTGAATCAGGGGTCAGCAGGCTCGGGGTTGCCCAATATCGACTCAAACCTAGATCGGAGAGCCATTTGCGGATGTGGGTCAACCAGGGAAGAATGACAAATACATCCAGATGCAGTAGCTCCCTCAGGGTCTGCCTGTAGATCTCCAATTCCTCTGTTGTCCAAATTCTAATACAGTAGGCTAATAACCTCCATACAGCAAGAAATCCTATTCTTTTTATCCCAATATCATATGAAAGAGGGATCATCAGGGTATTTTTGGGCATGCGTGTCAGCATTCTCATGATTTTATTTTCCGCTATGATGAGAGGCTGAAGGTTTTCAACACCCCCCCCCCCCCCCCCCCCCAATAGCTCAGATCCATAGAGTGTGGCTGATGAGCTCTGGCTTTATAATCTTCTAATGCAGGAGTAATGGCCTTTGATGAGGTAGAGTGCTGTTTCTTCACTACAGGAATAGAGTTCTGCATTAGGATTGTATTTGACTTATTTATTTGAGACTTCCATGTAAGTTTCGAGTCTAGAGCAACACCTAGATATACAACATTTGGGACACATTCCAAAAGCTCCCCGTTCAATTAATTTTTTCAGAAAGTTTTTGTATGGGTTGCGAGTCGCAATTAAGGAATGCCTTTCTATTCATTCCTGTGGGCCTACATGCCTATAGGAATGAATGGGCGATTGCATGCGCAATTTGCGAGTACCAATAGGTACTCGAAAATTGCGCATGCAATTTCAAGGGTGCAAGGGTGTCAAAAGGACACCCTGTAGCATCCCTGAAAATTGCTCTGTGCACACATGTTGCGCACACACATGCCCCATGGGCATGTGTCTGTGTAACCTACAACTTTGAAAAAGGCACTTCAATGCATTTTTCAAAGTTTTTGCAAATTACCATCAAGTTCAACTTGATGGTAATTTGCGCCCCCTAGTAGCGAAATCGCTATTCTAAAGTGGTTCTTGCATTGCATTTCAGGAATCGCAAATTGAGATTTCTTAAATGCAATTGTAATTTGAGAAATCACAATTAATTGCAAATTCTCAAATTGCGAGTGCCTTGAACCTTGATGCATCGCAAAAGCCCTTTTTGCGGGCGCAAACAGAGATTTTTGCGAATTGCACCGTTGGCGCTCGCAAAAAATTGTTTATCATGTGCCTGTAAGTGTATTGTCATTTGAATAGTGAGTATCACCGCCTGACTTGTTAAGTGACTGCCTTCCTCTCCTTTGTCTCCCTTTTCGGTCTTCTCCCATCTCCCCATGTCATCAATGCGCCTTCTGGGTACTAAACGCTGTATGCCTTTGTATTGTTCTTTGTATTTTAAATCAATTAACAGACTTTAAAAAAAAAAAAAAAAAAAAAAAAAAGGTAATTGGCCTTCACGTTCATAATTCTTTATAGGAGATCTTTGAAGTTGTTACAGAAAAAGAAGCTGATTATCGTGGCAGGCCTGCGAGAGCCAGAGGAGGAATATCTTGTTGTAAACACCAATATACCACTAAAGGAACTTCTTCATGGTTGAGGAAGCTTAACATTCTTATCGAATAGCAAAACCATCTTCTAGATGGTACACTGACATTTTATTTTCAAATGTTTGAGAAAGACAGGTTCCTCACCTGAACTATTAGAACTTTCACCTCTTGCACAGTCTTGGAAATCAATTGGATAGGTCTCCACTTCTTCATTAATACCAATCGATGCAACAGCTAATACATCTCCAGATCTTGCTA
This sequence comes from Lissotriton vulgaris, assembly GCF_964263255.1. Lineage (NCBI taxonomy): Eukaryota > Metazoa > Chordata > Amphibia > Caudata > Salamandridae > Lissotriton > Lissotriton vulgaris. The sequence goes on along the minus strand of NW_028243428.1, from coordinate 19,532 downwards.
TAGGAAGAAATATAGTGGGTATTTTTTTTTAAATCTACACAAATTGATCAATTAATATTAGTTCATGCATGTACGATCACTCAACGAAAAACAAAAAAAGAGAAAGCACTATCCATAACTTAAAGATATTAAAATAATAATAGTGGGATCATGTGAACTGGTGTGTTCTTCAATATTCCTCATTCTGTTATTAAACCCTCTCTCTACATCTACCAAATAACTATTGAGGTTTACCTGTCTCTTAAGTTCAGTTTTCCCATTCTTGGCCTGTTGTACTGCCACTTTTAGCCATGAAAAGAAATTCTGTTTAACATTAAATGGGAACTTCTCTGAATATTTAACTTTTTGAGCATTACGTCAACCAAAATAGAAGATACACATTGTACTAAGCAATATCACACAAACTAGGGGCTCCATCAATCTGACAACCGTTTATGCAAGATGAGAAAAAACTGTCCAGAGTGTGAAATTATTAGGCATTTTGGTCAACATGTTTAACATGGGACTAGTGGACACTGGAAAAGAATATGGAAGCTTTTATATCCCAAGAAATAAATCAAGCAGGAGGGTGGAGTTGTTTATGACTTCAGTGAAGATTCATATGATGTAGAACCAGAAATACAGGTAAAAAACTATTTCTTCTGCATTGTAGGGTCTGAAAAATACAATAGCAAGCAAACAACTAGTAGTAATTTTGTAGTTCTTAGGAATAAGGAATAGAATGTCTAACTGGCATTAGAGTTAGGAGGAACTATGAATGTAGAGTTAACCAAAAAGATTTTGAGTTTTCAGGGTAGTTTACCCCTCCTTAGAATACATTTTTGTATCTGAGTCTAGACAGCAGAGGCTGACTTGCAAATGTGTGACATAACTGTTCAATAGATATTTGCCCTAAAATTACTTCTGACCACAACCCATTATTACTTGAGGTTATGCTTCCTGATCAAACTAAAGAACCACGAAAGTTTTCTTTCCCGAGACATTTATTAACAGATACGAGATTCTCAATTCTACTCAAGCAACATATTCAGGAATTTATCTCAATTAATATTAATACTGCTAACATTAATATGGTTTGGGATTCATGTAAATGCAGTATTAGAGGTTTTGCCCAACAGTACATATTTAGACAGAATGCTGAGATCCGCCATGAGAAGAAACAAATAACAGATGAGATACGAAATTTGGAAATCAGCTTGGCAGAAGCAACGAAATATGCAAGGGATAATATAGAGAGTATTAGGCTAAAGCTGGCGAAATCACAAGCAGGTTTATTAAGAACACTGAGAGAAAGATACACCTCACAATTACAAAAATTTAAATTCAGACAATACGAGGGCGGCGATCGTATTGGGAAATTACTGGCCTTCAAAACCGCGGATAGGAAAGCCAAAACAAAAATTAAAGAAATAGTAGGGGATGACTTAAAGATATACGACAGAACGGATCAAATATTAAACCAGTTTGTTAAATTTTATCAACAATTGTACACCCCAGAGACATCACATGCGAAATCAGCTATAATACAATATTTAGATAAATACTTAACTGTATCTCAAACACTCAGTAGGGAAACTATTGAACAACTTAACTCTGTAATAACACTAGACGAAATAAAACGGGCCATAGATAGTCTACCATCAGGGAAAGCAGTCGGGGAAGATTGCCTTCCAGGAGAACTTTACAAACTTTGTGCACAAGAACTGCTACCTTTATTGGAGAAAGTGATAAACTCAATCAGTGTATCCAAAAAAGCACCTCCTTCATGGAAAATAGCGAAAATAATATTTTTTTTGAAAAAAGGGAAACCGGAAAAAGAGTGTGGGTCTTACCGACCAATTTCTTTACTCAATACGGATGTTAAAATCTTTTCTAAGATACTGGCAAATAGGCTGGCCCCTAGCATGCCTTCCATGGTTAATCTACAACAACACGGTTTTGTCATGGGAAGGGATACCACTACACACGTTAACACCTCAATAATTGCCTTTGATGTTGCTGAAGTTACACACACCCCACTCGGTATGATTTTGCTAGACGCAGAAAAAGCTTTTGACCGAGTGGGGTGGGACTATCTGTGGGAAGTATTAAGGAAATTGGGTCTTTCCGGGTCTTATCTGGACTGGGTTATGTCCCTCTATGACGAACCTTTGGCTTTGGTTAGTTATGGCGACAAAGAATCAGCAAATTTTAAAATACTAAGAGGCACGAGACAGGGCTGCCCCCTTTCTCCTTTACTTTTTGCCTTATCCTTAGAACCTTTTTTAAACGCACTAAATGATCAGGTAAACATCATCCCAGTAAGTCATGGAGGAACTGTTCTGAAGCTAACGGCTTACGCCGACGACATAGCTATTTATACAAAAGACTTTAACGGAGCTATGCCAGAAATTATTAATGATGCACATTTATTTGGTCTAGTTTCAGGTTATAAACTGAACGTGAGTAAAACCCAAATCATAGCTAATTATACCCCCGATATGCATGTTTATGACACTTGCAAAGAAGCTACTTACTTAGGTATCAAGTTAATGGCTAAAGTAGGGAAAATTCTGGAAACAAACTATGATATCTTCCTAAAAGAAACCTCCACAACCCTTAAGAAATGGCACAAAATCCCTCTCAGTCTGCTAGGTCGGTTAAACCTGATCAAAATGAAAATACTTCCCAAGTTACTTTATTTGTTTAGAGCCATACCACTACAACCGAATCAATCTTTCTTTAAAAAATTGGACTCTGTTTGCAGTAGCTTTATTTGGGGATACAAAAAGGCACGCAGGGCTATAAAATTTTTGAAATTACCAATCTCAAAAGGGGGACTTGTTTTTCCTGATTTTAAACTATACTTTTTGGCAACTTTTTTTTATAGAATTCGGAGCTTACTTAAGAAAGAGTCTTGTATTTTTTTTAATCGCTATTTGTTAGGTACTGATTCAAATCAATTTCTGCTCCGCACACACGATCCAAACTACTACAAACGGGTGAGATTTAAGACAGCTAAGCATGTTATAAATATCTGGAAAAAGATTATGCACATTAGTCAGATCTCATTTTATAATACGGAACTCAGACTATGGAACAATCCGGGTCTTCCTGTAATTTTTTCAGATGGGACTGGGCATCGCTGGATTAATTGCGGCCTTAACACACTAGGCGATATATTTGGACATAATGGCATGCTAGATTTCGACACCATGAAAATTTTAAATGGTGTGACAAATGATATGCACTATCGATATCGCCAACTGAGAGACTTTTTTACTAACAAAATGAAATTAACATCAATTACGCAGTCTGAGATTATAGAGTGCATATATTCTGATAAAACTAAATCACTTATAAAATTGGGATATCAACTTTTAACCAAGGATAAAACTGAAAATACCACCAATATAGCTAATAAATGGTCCCGCCGGCTAAATCAGGACATAAGTTCAGAACAGATCAGTAAAGCTTTAACTCATATAAATGAGGTTGTGCACTCTTCCAATTTAAGACTTCATTCATATAGGACTATCACAGAAATGTATTACACCCCAGAAAGAATAGCCGCCTGGGCGCAAGGGAACCAATCATCAGAAAAAACAAAATGTGTGAAGTGCAACACTCACGCCGCTGACATAGAACATATGCTTTACTCTTGCCCGGCGTATTCTGGCTACTGGACGGGTATTATAAAACATCTTCACGACAGTCAGATTAAAATACCGGATCTATCACCCCAACTGGTTTTACTTGATATCTATGAGACTTACTGTCCCAATCAAGACCTTACAACAATCTTATTAGCCTGTGCAAGATTAATTATAGCAAGAGCCTGGATATCTAAGAACACTCCAACCGTAGCTGAGTGGCTAATATTAGTTATAGAAATCAGAACCATGGAACTTACACTCGCTAAACATAGAGGACCTAAAACTCTAGCTAGAAAAGAAAAAATCTGGATGCAATTTATTTGATGTATAACAACTGCGGAATAGAGTTGATACATGAAGATAGTTGTATGAAATAACTGTCTCAATATTACCTGTTTGTGTGAAATAGTTCCTTTCCTTTTTTCCTTTAACAAGGTCGTGCCGAAGCTATATAACTTAACTCTTGCTTTGTCTTTCCTTTTTTTTTTTTTTTTTTTTTTTTTTTTTTCTCTCATCCTTTTTCTTATCATTGCTTTCTCTTGCTAACACAAAAATCAATTGAGATTGTAAATGTACTTATGTATGATATTTTTGTTTTATTACCGATTCCTGCGACAATAAAAATATTTAAAAAAAAAAAGCAAATGTGTGACAGAATAATGTTTCTTAGACAGTCTTGGTACCGACTTTCCCTCTACTAGAATGGTCTATGTGTATTCGTGGCAGGGGTTTCTTAGCCAATTCATCACACTACAAGATGCAGGATACAATCCAATAAAAAATGGATTGTTTTGAAGTGGCTAGAGTCTGGCAAATATGATTGTGGTTGATAAAGGTTTTTAAGGAAAGCTCAGCTTGTAAAGGTGTATTAATAAAGAAAACTTGTAGAATAAGGATTTGGTTAGTATACATTTTGATACCACCCTATGGAGGAAAGAAGGATGATTGTCATTAATACCCTATTTGCACAGAACTCTTTAGTTCAACAGCCAAAACGGTTTGAATGTCACTAATCCTTCAAGCTAAAGTAATACCCACTAGACTAGTGGACGTCCAAGGCAGATGCTACAATGATACACAACAAGGAGCATAAGAGGGGATTAACAATCAGGTTGCTCTCCACTCATTAAATCACAATGTATAAAGGGGCAAGTGCAATCTGGAGGCGCCCTGTAACATGGTTGACGTGCGGCTACTGTGATTAGCTACAGGGGATGCGTGGCTAAAAAATTGAGAATACTCCCCAGGGGGTGTGTTGCTGGTATGAACTCTGATAGCAACCACCTGGCTAAGCTTGAAGTACCAAAGAGGTGAAGGCTGGTCCCCAAGCCCTGATGAAATAGCCGCAAGGTATTAGCAATTAAACATGTTGGCCTCTACTAATTGAAATTGTCTAAAACATGTTGTTCTTTTTAATCTGAGTGTGCTCATGGCATCCAATAAAGTATGTATATTTGCAAGTGAGTCACAACTCATTTTAGCCTGGAGAAGCAATTTTCTCTTTTTTCACTATGGGGTCCAGTTGGCATAGAATGACACAAGCACTTTCTGTGCATGTTACTTTTGTCTCTTTCTTTCTAAACATATTTTTTGGCACTATTTTGCTTTTTTCATTGTCATGAAAGTCACCAATGATGAAAGCGTGAGTAAACTGGTGAGTACCAACCAACAGCTCCCTTGGTGATGCTTACATGAGGTACTTTCTGACCTTTCTCACATTTTTTCTTCTTGATCACATTTACAAGAGGATTTGCAGTTTGGTGGATTGACAAACAGTGACGATTGGGTGGAGATATTATTAAGCTGCCCCTGGTATCCTTGAAAATGATTGTTGTTCAAGTACAATCAGGTTTTTTTATACACCGAGATGCTACAATTGAACCCGGAGAATTCGTTCGAAAGACAGACCTACTAATTCTGACAGAACTATATTGACTTCCCAAGGAGGAATAGGAGCAGAAACGTTTTTCAAAAATTCAAAAATGTCAATATGCAAAATATATTCATTATGAACGAATAAGGAAGCAGGAGTAGAAGGAAATTTCTCTTAAGCTGTCCATGCAAGACTGGGGAAGATTCAGATGAGCACATCGTCTGAAGTCAAAACCGAAGCATTCAAATTAAAGGATATTTGAACCTGCATTCTGGTGAGGAGGTTTGGTCTGAACTGCAATTTCTGATGTGGAGTCACAGATCTATATAGCAGGTCCGGATACCACCGCTGCCTTGACCACTCGAACAATGATGATAATTGCAGTTTGACAATTTCTGAGCTTCAAGATGAATTTTAGTATTAAACAATATCGGAGAATAAGCATAGTGTAATGTCTTTGACAAAGTCATTAAAATAGCACTGCCCTGGGGTCTTGAATCTGGGAGCCTGGTTGTGAAGTGATCTAGCAAAGAGATCTAATTTTGGACAGATCCATTCTATGAAGATTTTTTTTAAAGCACCCAGTTGTTCCGAACCCCTTTGTTGCTTTCTTAATAAAACCTGCTTAAGAAATCTGCCTCTTGGTTTAGGATTCTATGGCAGGACCGGAGGCTCAGATTATGCTTTTCTTTCTCCGCATTTTAATAAAACTGTTCTTACAGCAGCCTCAGAAAAGCTTGATCAAAAGGTATGTTTTTATCACAAAAAAGCCTTGCCCCAGCACTTCTCTTACGCCCGGTTCTCGGGTCGGTACTGGCCCTTGTTTGCTGGTGAACGCCCCGCGAGGGGTCTGTATTGCGGCAGAGACCGCGTGGAGCACCTGAGGACGAGTTTGGCACCCCGCTGCTTACTGGTGTGGCTGAGCACGCTGAGAGGGGGCTTGTGACCCAGTCTGTTGGTCTGTGCGCTCCTGAGGTGTGGTGCCGCCTTTATTGCCTGTCTCTTTGGCCCCAAACAAAATTGCAGTCCTCTGGTCTGCACATAACTTAAGCACAGCCCCATAGCTTTAAGGCCCTTCCCTTCATTTATATTCCTGAGGCTTGGGTGCTTGCGTGAGACGGTCATGGACCAAGACGAGTATTATGAGGAGGAAACTTCTCACTCCCACCTCAATGATGATGAGTTTTTCCAAGCAGTGGATTCTTCCATCTACCGCTGCGTCACTGAGGTAGTGAGTCCCATGGAGGATCGCCTATCAGCTCGTATTGTGGAGGAATGCGCTAAGCTTGCGCAAGCTCACTTGGGGGCACCTGGGGAGCTCCTGGGTCCCTCCGGAGAGTCACCTACGGCCCCGAAGAAGCATTGCAGGGAGGGTGTCCCTGGGGGTGTGGAGGTGGACAGAGGCGCCTTTTAGCGTCTTCGCAACGCGTTTTTGGCAAAGGCGACCACCGCCACCCCTGCATCAACCTCGGTTCCGACCCTTCGATGGCCTCAGGAACCGCTCCTCCTTCCCCGGGTATGGATTCCCCGGACTCGGATGACGATGGGGAATCTGTGCGGTCTTGGCGTCCGTCGGGCTCCGCTGCCGAGTTGCCCCAGGACAGCTCAGGCATGCTGGATCCAGATGAGATCATCCATCCACGTTCTGCAGCCTGGACCCCTGGGGTCAAAGTGGCGAAGTTTGTGGCAAGTCGGCTCCGCAACGCTGGAGGGGAAGGTGGCGCGAACGCCAGAACTTGACCCCAAGATGGCCACCTTCTTAGCGAAATTTATCAAGGACCCGCGTAAGGGCATAGACCGTTCTTGGCGGTCTTGTCAAGATAAATTGTTATACGCGGTTGGGCCCATAACTAAGATTTTGGACATGGCGGAAGAGGCGAATGTTTCGGGTGCCGCCATCTCACCGGAGGGTCTCTCGAATTGGGCGCAGAGGGTGGTTGTCTTCTTAGGGAACGCCAACTGCGCCTTATCGACAGAGCGCCGTAGGTCCCTCTTAATCAAATTGGACCCGAAGTTGGGAGACTTGGCCTCTTCAGAGGCGGGGGCTGTGGCCCAAGGGGGCCTCTTTGGAGAACCCTTTATAAAGGAGCTGGGAACATTTGTATCTACATTCACTTCCATAGACAAGGCCCAGTCTAGCATCAAAAGGGTCTTTCAGCAACGTTTCTTCCAGGGGGCCGGGCGTGGCAGGGGCCGCACGCCCGGCTGAGGCGGTCAGAATGCCGGCAATAGAGGGAAAGGCTCCGGGCGAGGCCAGTATAACTCCTCCGCCAATTATAACAACTTTTACCCAATGAGAGGGCAACGTTTCAGAGGCCATGGATTCAAGTCCAACGCAGGCAACAACTCCAACGGTGAGTGTCATCTCAGCAAATCAGGTACAGATTGGGGGACGGTTGGCGGCCTTTCAGGGTGCATGGGAGGCACTTACGTCGGACGCCTGGGTTTTACAAACGGTTCGCAGATTCCACATAGAGTTTTACGATTATCCAAGACAGTCAAGAATCCCACGTCCCATAACTTTTTCAGTGGCCGATGCCAAATTGATCGACAAGGAGGTCTTGGAATTGCTCCGCAAAGGCGCTGTCCGACGATCAACGCTGTACCCCTCGGGCTTCCTCAGCAACATTTTCTTGGTGGAGAAGACCGACGGGGGCAAGCGACCGGTGATCAACCTGTAGGATTTCAATGGATGGTTAGTGTATCGGCATTTCAAGATGGAGGGTATTCACCTCCTCCGGGATGTCCTTCTACCGCACGACTGGATGGTGCGGTTAGATCTCAAGGATGCGTACCTGGTGATACCCATCCATCCATCTCATCGTCGTTTCCTCCAGTTTCTCTGGGGAGGACAAGTTTTCGAGTTCATCGCCCTTCCATTCGGGCTTTCCTCGGCCCCGTGGTGTTTAACGAAAGTATTGCATCCGGCGATAGAGTTTCTGTGGGGCCAGGGGATTCGGATGATTGTCTATTTAGATGACATTCTGTATATGGCACAATGTCCCGAAAGGCTGCGCTTTCAACTGCAGAAGACCGTCTCCCTTTTGCAGGGGCTAGGCTTTATTATCAACGGCGACAAGTCGGTTCTCGAACCGTGTCAGAAGGTAACTTTCCTAGGTTTTGTTGTAGATTCAGTCCAGTGTTCTTCGAGCCTACTGGCTCGGAAGATGGCGAATATCCGCCACGTACTGCGGCAGACAATTGCCAAGACCCAGACTTCCCTGAGGCAGATTGCCAGGGTGGTGGGGCTGCTTTCCTCGCCCATTCAGGCAATCTTCCCGGGGCCCCTTCACTACCGGGCGCTCCAGCGTCTAAAGGCCCATCATCTCAGGAAAGGTATGTCCTACGATCAGGTGGTTCCTCTCTCAGAAGAGGCCAAGGCCGAGATGGCTTGGTGGTTGTCCCACATGGAAGCCTGGAGTGGTCGGGCGATCTTCGGTTCAGCCCCGGACCTGGTAATCGAATCCGATGCGAGCAGGTCGGGTTGGGGGGCCCGCTGTGGAGAGTTCTCCACGGGCGGCGCCTGGTCGTCAGAAGAACAGAGATTACACATCAACTGTTTAGAGCTTCTGGTGGGCTCTTTTGCCGTACGTTGCTGGACCAAATACACAGCGAGATCGTGTGTCCTGTTGAGGATGGACAACGTGTCTGCTGTCCGCTACGTCAACCATTTGAGCGGACCACGGTCCAGAGCCCTGGCGGACTTGGCGAAGGCCTTCTGAGACTACTGCCTGGCCCATCACATATCTGTGACAGCGGAGTACTTGCCGGAGCAGGCCAATCAGGTGGCGGATTGGCACTCCCGATACCTGAGGGATTCCAGCCAGTGGCAGATGGACGTTTAAGTTTTTTAGTGGCTGAACGGCCTGTGGGGCCCATTCTCGGTGGATCTGTTTGCATCTCACTTGGACCACCAACTCCCGCGCTTTTTCAGTTGGAGGCCACGGACGCATTCCTTCAGGACTGGAGTCGGGAGCAGTCGTATGCCTTTCCTCCATTCTCGATGGTGGTACGAGCGGCGGCCCAGGTGCGCCGTCAGTTAGCAGAGTTGGTAATGATAACACCGCTTTGGAGTTACCAAGTTTAGTTTCCAGTTCTTCTGGAACTTTCCTGGGATTCTCCAATCCTACTCCCCCAGCTTCCTCAGCTTCTACTCAATCCGGACCTAGAGCCGCATCATCTCATCACTCAGGGCTCTCTTCGCCTCATGGCATGGAGGCTTTCCGGCAACGCTGGTCGCTCCTGGGTCTTTCGAGAACGGCTGAGGATCTCATGTCCAAGGCTTGGGCGACAAGTAACGCGAAGTGCTACAGATCCGCTTGGACCAAGTGGATGCGTTGGTGTCTTCGAAGGGACTTGGATCCCTTGGTCCCAGGAGTCGTTCCCATTTTGAATTTTTTGGCTGAACTGGCGTCGGATGGGTTGGCGTACAGGACAATTAACGCTGTAGGTTCGGCTATTTCGGCAGCGCACTGTCCGGTAGACGGGCAGCCGGTTGGAGAACATCCGTTTGTGTGAGGGCTACTGCGAGGTATTCGACTTTCCTTACCTCCTGAACCGCGCTACTCGGTCCTGTGGGACGTCAATGTGGTTCTGAACCTTTTTCTATCTTGGTAACCCAATGCCTACCTGTCTCTGAAGGAGCTTTCAGCGAAATTAGCAATGCTTTTGTGCTTGGTATCTTGTCGGAGAGCTTCCGATGTTCGTGCTTTGGATGTCTCAGCAAGAGTTTTTCCCCCAGATGGGGTAACGTACACAGTGGGACGCCGTACTAAGTCTGGGTCGCGTTCTATTTCCTACCCAGCCTTTGTGGACGCTCCCAAGTTGTGTGTCTTACAGTGCCTAAAGGCGTATGAGTATCTTACCTTGGACATTCGCCCTCCGGGCGAGAGACAATTGTTAATTGCATTGCGGAAGCCACACAAAGCAGTCTCTTTCCCCACCATAGCAAGGTGGGTGCGCTGGGTCATGCAAGAGGCAGGTATTGACGCTAAGCAGTTTGGAGCTCACTCGGCCAGGGGAGCCATGGCTTTGAAGGCTTTCTCTGTAGGAGCTCGGTTGGAGGACCTGATGCGGGCAGCTTATTGGTCCTCAGATTCTACGTTCAAGAGGTTTTACTTTAAACCTGTGGTGGATATTGCCCATTTGGTGGTGAGTAATCTTTGAACAAGCATAATCTGAGCCTCCAGTCCTGCCATAGAATCGAAACTTGCCTAGCTAAGTAACGGTAAGTTTCAATTCCATTAAGGACACGGAGGCGAGGATTATCCCTCCCAGGTTTACTGTGGATGTGAACCCACCCGTATGCCAGTAAGTACTTGTTTTTCGGCTTGAAGTCCTGAATGTACTGTATAACTCACGTGCCTTCGTCTTCTTGCAGGTGTAAGTGTTTGTTGTTTTACGACGCTTACGCTGTTGTGTTTCTCCTGTTAGGGAATGATGGTTCCAAGCTAGAACAGTAGACGATTGGCGTAGTTCGCACGAAGAAAGAGGAGGAACACAGAGGAGGGACTTGCTATCTAGCCCTGGTCAACACTAAGGAAGGACTACGTTTGGACTGTTACTCGGACTATTGGGATTTGTAGTTTCAACTGAATGGAATATCTTGTTATCTTGTTATTTGTGATAAAAACATACCTTTTGATCAAGCTTTTCTTAGGCTGCTGTGAGAACAGTTTTATTAAAATGCGGAGAAAGAAAAGCATAATCCTCGCCTCCGTGTCCTTAATAGAATTGAAACTTACCGTTATTTAGCTAGGCAAATTTCGATTCCCTGTAACAAATGCTTTCATTGACAGACCTCTGGCAAGGCCTATATCCAGACTCATGCATCTTTCACAAGAATGGTCTTGATCTTATGCCTCTCGTATTGTTGCAACAGACCACTGCTGTTTTGTTGTCCGTCTGATTTAAGGTTCCTGTTCTTTACCGGATACAGAAGGAAGCTCGAGAACTGCATGCACTGTTTGGAGTTCCCAGATATTGATGCGATGATGACTTTTTTGACCAAAGAACTTGCACAGAAGGAATGCCTAGATGAGTTCCTCACCCTGAAAGTGAAGCTCAGAATAATTTAGGTTGGAAGTTAATGTTGGAAAAGGAGACCTTGTAGCAAGCAGCTTTGCTCTTTTGTACCACCTAGAGAGAGAAAGAGAGAGACTGTTTTGCCGCTATTGAGATGGTCATCCCATTTGTTCTTCTTTTGTGACTACTCATCCTTCAGACATTGGCTTCATGTGAGACCAAAGAAATGCAGGAGGCCATCAAAACCGCTACAGAGTTGATTTGGTGGGCTGTAGAATTGAGAGCATTCAAAATAATGTCTCTCAAAGAGTGCACCAGTTTACTGACCATGTCATGAGTAATGTAATATGTGACGTCATCAGCAGTGCATTGCGGGCGCGCGAGTTATAGTTAGCTGAACTAACTATAACGGGGTAATTTCAATGGTTTTCTATGAGAGAAATGTCCAGCTAACTATAACGTATGTGTAACCTATGGTTTTTTCATTGAATTTCTAAGGTTTTTTAAATGCTAATTCCTAACTATAACGTATGTGAAACCTATGGGTTTTTCAGTGAATTTGCAAGGTTTTTTAAATGCAAATTCCTAACTATAACGTGTGTGTAACCTATGTTTTTTTAGTGAATTTGCAAGGTTTTTTAAATGCTAATTCGTAACTATAACGTGTGTGAAACATATCCTTTTTTCAGTGAATTTGCAAGGTTTTTTAAACGCTAATTCCTAACTATGACGTGTATGAAACCTATGGTTTTTTCATTGAATTTGAAAGTTTTTTAAAATGCTAATTCCTAACTATGACGTATGTGAAACCTATGGTTTTTTCATTGAATTTCAAAGTTTTTTAAAATGCTAATTTCTTTTTCAATTAATATATTTTTTATAAAAAAAAAAAATCAACAAACTGCCTATCTATATTGTAATACATTGATTTTATCCTAAAATATGCACTGGGTCACCTTTTTTTATGATTTGGATAAAGTTGAACAGTATAGTCGACATCTTCAAAAAATGAACAGTCAAATTTGTTACATTTTTTATTTTGTTTTGTGTTAGACGTGCGCACAACGTGTGCGCACCTCGCGTTTTTTTTTTAATGTTTTTTTTTGCCCTTTGGGGTCCTTCAGGGACCCCCTGAGAAGGCCTAGGGAGTCAAGGAGTCTCTACCCTGCCCCCTTTTTATGTTCTCCGCTTTTGTTTTTGGTTCTTTTCTATCTCGGAGTGACAAAATGGCGGCCAAAGGGTGCGAGTACCGCGCGCGCACCTTGCGATTTTTTTAAAAAAATTAAAACATTTGGGGGGCCTTCGTGGTGCTTCAGGGACCCCCTGAGAAGGCCTAGGGGGTCAGAAAGTCTCTATCCTGCCCCTTTTCATGTTTTCCACTTTTTGTTTTTGGCTCTCTTCTGCCTTCGACACAAAATGGCGGCCAACACTTTCTGGTTCCCTCCAATTAGAATGTTGACAGACGTCTAACAACAAATCAGGATTCAGCTCGCGCACACCCGATTTGCGCACCGTGCACGCACGAAGCGCGCACGGTGCGTTCTTTTAGATATATATATATATATATTTATATTTTTTCTTCTAATTTTCTCAGGAACTACTGGAAGGATTTACACCATTTAAACAAAAGGGTGATCTGCGAATCAGACTCCAAAATTTGGTGTAATTCCGTTCAGCGGTTCGGGCTGCAGCCGTGTCTAAAGGTCCTATGGAAATTAACATGGGGAAAACACGTTTTGGGACCCCCTTTTTTCTTGGCCCCCGCTTCACGAATCTACCAGAGACTTTCAGGGAAGAAGCTGAACGGAACGGGCCATCTTCTTTGAGAAATTCGCAAAGATTCGTCCACCGGCGCCAAAGTTATTCCGAATAGAATGTTGCGGATTTCCTATGGAAACTAGGTCCTAACTATAACTACCTACTGGCGACTGCCAGTAGGTAATATATATATATATATATATATATATATATATATATATATATATATATATATATATATATATATATATATATTAGGTAGTTATAGTTAGGATTTTTTTCAAAGTTAAATCTCAAAATTCTATTTGGAATAACTTTGGCACCGGTTGACGAATCTGCCTGAAAATTTCCTGAAAATGGCCTCGTCGAGCTCCGGTCCTTCCTTGAAAGTTTGGGGGGGATACGTCAAGCGGAGGCCGAGATAAAAGGGGGGTCCCAAAACGCGTTTTCCCCATGTTAATTTCCATAGGGCGGTCGATTTCACTTTTAGCCCGAACGGCTGAATGGATTTCCACCAAACTTGGCAAAATTGTAGGGACTGGTAGCCCGATGTGCCTTTGCTATGTCTCAAGATATGTGCTCCAGTGGATTTTGAGTAATTTAGGTTAAAAAAAATATATATATCTATAGGCGCTCTCCGGTGCGCGCACCGGAGAGCGCTCCAGGCGCGCCACGCGACTTGCGCGCAGAAAGCTGATTGGCTCTCAGTTGTCTGTAAACATTCGAAACAGTCTGGAGCGGCCGCCATCTTGTGTCTCGGTAGGATCGAGATACGAGAGGTGGGCAAAACAAAAAGAAATGACCATAAGGGGGCAGGGTAGACCCCCCCTTGACCCCCTAGGTTTGATGTGGGGGCTATAAAAGGGCCCCGCGGGGCATTTAAAATATTTTTTTTTTTTCGTTTTGCGCGGGGGAAGCGCCCGGTACGCGCACCAGGTAGCGCACCGGGGAGCGTAAAATGAGGGAAAAAGATGACAGAGTTTATAAAAAAAAGAAGCCTTTATTTAGAAATTGGAGGTAGTTCTAAAAAGAACTTTTTTTTTCTTCTTTTTGTTGTTTTATATTTTTTTTGTGTTTTTTGAACATTTTGTACTTTTTTTGGCTTTTCAAAACAGTTTTATATTTTTTTTGTATTTTTTTAGGGGGAGAAACAAAAAAAGGGAATTGAAACTGGCTCAACTGGAGCACAAAAACAAAAAACCCAAAAAATTACTTCTTTTTGGGGCACTTGTGATTATCACCTGCAAGGACGATGAGCTTTACGCTTTTTTCACCATAGGCGATAAGCTTGCCACATGCAGAACAAGTGATTTTAAAATCAGCAAATCTTGGCTGAATACAAGGCATCATCTCTGATGTTTCTGGTCCCGATGAAGTGGGTTGGGTTCTTTGGGAGGTGGTCCTTGACGACTGGGGGAGGTTACTGGCCAGTTCCCTGAACTCTGCACGAGAGTAGTTGTTTGGGTGCTTTCGGGTCATATGACGAATCATGGTATGGTTACCAAATGAATATTTTTTGTTTGGGTTGCCCCGTGAAAGTTCTTCATTGCAGATTAGGCAAGTTACCTTGGCCGCATTCACTTTTTTTTTGACCTCTGGGATTGAAAAAAACTCCCATACAATGTGTGGCTTGGGTTTGTATGGGGTATTTTCTTCAGGCAGCCATCTTCTCCTCCCCTCCTCCTCTTCCTCTTCCTCCTCCTCCTGTTCTTGACCACCAATATAATTTGGAGCTGGTCCTGTTGGTGGTGGTGGTGGGGCAGATGCACCAGCTGCTGCTGCTACTGAAGCCATTATTAAGATCAAAAAGGTACAGAGATGTACAAACAGGTCTTCCTCAGTCAAAGGACAAAGTCAGAATAAGGAAAAAAGGTGGGGTTTTTCATCATTTTGAAAAAAAACTGTCCTGAACCAATGAGAAGTATTATTTTCAGGTCACAAGACTAGGGGCTTCATCATTATGAAACTAAAACTGTTATAAACCAATGAAAAGTGTTATTTTCAGGTCACATGACCCGACGCGCTTACGCTACGCGCCCCCGGGCGCGCCCGGGGGCGCTCCGGGTCGCGTAGCGTAAGCGCGTCGGATGTTTACGTTGCGCGATCGTATTCGCTCGAGTACTTCCCGGTGCGCTTACGCCGTGCGTATCACGCGGACGCGGCTACGCGATACGTCATGATCGTGTTTTCGTCCGCGATATTGGCGCTTACGAGACGCTCCCCGGAGCGCGCCCGGGGGCGCTTTATAAAAGTACGCTTTTCGGGGCGCTCCCCGGGAAGCGCACCGGAAGCGCTCCAAAGCAAAAAATAAAAAAAAAATTGGGAAAAATTGTAGGGAGTGGTAGCCCTATTCTTAAGTTGTTTTTACGAAAATTAACTTTGATAAAATATATATTGTGCTACATTGGGCTATATATATGCAAAAATGTAGCCCAAATGTAGCCCAATGTAGCCCAAAGATGGCCACCAGAGACCAAAAAATGCAAATGTAGCCCAAATATCAGCTAGATGTAGCCCAACTGTAGCCCAATGACAGAATGTACCAGAGTGTTCTAAAGAACAACTAGAGTGCTAACAGTCTTGCATATAAACTGAGACTTATAGTTAGGAATTAGCATTTAAAAAACGTTTGAAATTCACTGAAAAAAACATAGGTTTCACACCAGTTATAGTTAGGAATTAGCATTTAAAAAAACAATGAAATTCACTGAAAAAACCATAGGTTTCACACCAGTTATAGTTAGGAATTAGCATTTAAAAAACCTATTAAATTCACTAAAAAAAACATAGGTTTCACATCAGTTATAGTAAGCTGGAAATTTTACTGACATAAAACCAATGAAATTCCACGTTATAGTTAGTTGGAATCACTATAACTTGCGCGCCTGCAATGCACTGCTGATGACGTCACATATTACATCACTCATGACATGGTCAGTGACATCACTCATGACATCACTGATGACACCATCCTTGTGACAGAGTGACAGACCTCCTTTCAGTGTAATGTAACCATTGAAACACATATTCAAACAATAGAAACTAACATTTTCAAACAAAATGGAGATACCCATACCAGTTACAAAAACCAATTCAGTAATTCCACCATCTATATACACATCCACTCATACACCAACAGTTTTATATAGTCACTCATACATATTCTCACTCATCATATATAGTGAAACACATATACATCCTGTTACACACCGACAGTCTTACAAAAGTTACTCACAAACATACTCACACATGCAAATAAACTATTGAACATCCATTTATTTGCATATACAGCTATACATACATTAGCACATTACTTCTAAGGAAACTTACACATACTTACTCTCTTAAACAATCACTTATAGAAACACATACTTATTTAAAAAGGAACTCTTTCAATCTCTCACTCTCACATATACTGACTTATATACATCAATGCTCATATATACAAGATTAAAACATATGTAGTTACTCATAAAGACACTAGTGAGACAGGCATTCACTCACTAACACACACATATACACACTCATCCACCCATACAGTCCTGCACATATGCTGTCTTCAAAAAACATACAAACAGTGAGTCAGTCACCAACCCATGCAGCCACTTATACACAAAGTGAAACACTGATACATATATTTTAAAATATAAAAATTACTCGTTAATATATGTATTCATTAAGATACACTTAATAAGGCAGTTAACCAATCAATTCTTTTAAAAAAAACATCCATTTACACACTTATTTAACCATTTACTCTTCCATCGTCCTTTACAAATACAAATATAAAACATATTTATTTTTCATAAAGACACACATTCACTGGATGGTGTCATCAGTGATGTCATGAGTGATGTCACTGACCATGTCATGAGTGATGTAATATGTGACGTCATCAGCAGTGCATTGCAGGCGCGCAAGTTATAGTGAGTCCAACTAACTATAACGTGGAATTTCATTGGTTTTATGTCAGTAAAATTTCCAGCTAACTATAACTGATGTGAAACCTATGGTTTTTTTAGTGAATTTAATAGGTTTTTTAAATGCTAATTCCTAACTATAACTTTAGTGAAACCTATGGTTTTTTCAGTGAATATATATATATATATATATATAAGAACCATATCATTCTCTAAACGTAAAAACTATTTTTCTAGGTGCACTCGTCAGGGAATTTCATTGTGTACTGGAGACATACATTTCATCTGAGAAAGTTGGTTGCAAGCCCTTTGGCTCCATATAAGACAAGTGTGTAATGCACAACGCAGGGGATGTATGAAGCTTCACTATTTTAAATCTAAACCAGGAGTTGCCCCCCAAAAAAACACCTTTATTTAACCTTCTGGCAGACAAGTTGCCATCACCGGCTGTACCATTGCAAAGAATTAGACCTGGCTGCCACATTTTATTTAAATTATCTGGGTCATCCCCCATATAGGAGTGCATTTTCAACCAAACAAGGAGGCCGAAGACGGTGTTTCCTCATTGGGAACATGTTATTTCTTATCATGTTCTCAACCCCCCAATTTCAGGTCGAGCCGAGGCAGTGCATGAGCTGTCTCATGGAGAGCTGCTGTAATTATTTTATGGCTTTCCAGCCGGCCCCTTGGCTTTTATTGCTTTGCTGTAATGTCGTTAAAAATAGCATCTTTGCTAGTGGGTTGCTAACTACTGGAAAACATCGATTTTGTGTTTAAGTGTTTTTGGAGGAACTTTTTTGTCTGTCAGTGTTCATGTTTGATGTGTGTGCTGGAATTGTTTGTTGCTCCTTTTGTTCCGTGTTCATGTGTTCAGGACTTGCCTGCTGCTTTTATCGTGCTTAAACATTAACCACCACGAATTGAAGTGTAACAACTTTTGTCTGCGTTTTGCTTGTAGCTTTTTTCAGCGTTGTATATCCGGACTCACAGGGTTGGTTCCTACTTTGCGCTCCAGACGAAGCACGCATACCTAGTGTCCCCAGGGTATAAGCAGGGATCCACTTGAGTGCATTAGACATTGCCTGAACTTCACTGCCCCCCCCAACCCCACCCAGGGCCCAAGCAGGCCTCCACTTCAGTACTTACTTTTATATACGAGCGAGTACACCCCATCTGCAGTCCTGCCCTACAGTAAAGCAGTTTTAAAGCAATAATGTCAAAGAAAGATTTGATGCATGTATAAGGAATTTTTGGGCTTGTCGGGCAAATGCCACGTGAGAACAAAACATATACTACCTTTAAAGGTAACAAACACCACATACAACTGACATAGTCCATTTGGGTACGTTGTCCTAGGGACGCATTGTATTGCTAAGCTTTGTTGAACTTTTTTGCAGTTTTTATACAGCGCAAACTCCACCAGAAGGTATTGTAGTGCTTTACATGAGCACCAGTTGCATTACAGATGGCCACATTCATTTTTGGAAGGCACGGGGAAATAAAAAGTGATTTGCCTAAAATCACAGGATGTTAAGCTGACCCAGAGACTCGAATCTGGTTCCCCAACTCCAAAGTCAGCAGCTCTGGCTGTTATGCCACACCCTCTGGCACAGTTATGGTTTACGAAACAATAGAACAGTATAATTGCAGAGGCCAGAGGCACTATCAGGGCCAAGGGAAGACATTAAACTGTTTATGAACTAAGAATGTGTTAGTTTGCCATTTTAAGGTCGAGCCTAGAGCAGTGCGCATGCGCTGTTGCTCAACTTTTAGTAAGGGGCTTAAAAAATCGCTCCAAGCTCACCACACGCTCGTGCGTGTTTTTCCTTCCTCATAGGCTAATGGGCTTTGCGTGCATCTTTCAAATAAAGACAACACGCAATTGGGCAAAGGCGGGTGGATGTCCCGCCTTTGCTCCGTCCACAGCCTATTGGTGTTGGTTACCTGCCCAGGCTACATATGTTTTCAATTATCGTGCCCAGGCACAGGTGCGATCATTGAAAACAGATTGTTCGCTGTGGAGCGCGCAACACGCGGACTTGAATTTACCCCTGCATAGTGCCCCATCACTTTACAATGGCCAACCTCCGGCACCTGATTTCGAACAGCTGAAAAGGCGTTTACATTATGTGGCACTAAAATTAGAACATTTAATATTGTGCAACCAAAACTGAGAGAAGCCCAGACATAAATACACAAAATAACGAAATCAGGTGAGTGCAGGTTACCGGGCTGTGCGTCGTACTGCCTAGAAGACACATATGGAATTTACATTTTTTTTAATCATTGTGACATGTTGCTGTACTTGCAGAAACTGGCACT